>NC_059115.1:21066853-21236853 GCF_020740685.1 Jaculus jaculus
AGCATGCCCCACCTTGTGCATCTGGCTTATGTGGGTCGTGGGGAATGGAGTCTCGAACTGGCGTCCTTAGGCTTCACAGGCATGCGCTTAGCCGCTAAGCCATCTCTCCAGTCCTGATTTATTTATTTTTTGAATTAATTAATTTATTCTTTTGGTTTTTCAAGGTGGGGTCTTGCTCTAGCTCAGGCTTACCTGGAATTCAGTGTGTTGTCTCAGATGGCTTGAAACTCACAGCCATACTCCTATCTCTGTCTTCCAAGAGCTGAGATTAAAGGCATGCTCCACCACCCTGAGCTACCTTAAAATTTAATTTTTAATAAAATTTTTGCTTTGATTTTTCGAGGTAGGTTCTCACTCTAGCCCAGGCTGACCTGGAATTTGTTATGTAGTCTCAGGATGGCGTCAAACACACAGTGATCCTCCTACCTCTGCTTCCTGAGTACTGGTATTAAAGGTGTGCATACCATGCCTGGCTTTTAATAATAATTTCTTCAACATTTTACTTATTTACTTATGTATTTATTTAAGAGCCACTTTAGCCACCGCAAATGAAATCAACATTCATGTGCCACTCTGTGCATTTGATTTACACGGCTACTGGGGAATCGAACTAGTAAAGTGCCTTAACCGCTGAGCCATCTTTCCATCCCGTATTTTTTTTTTTTTTTTTTGTCAAGGTAGGGTCTCACTCTAGCCCAGGCTGACCTGGAATTCACTGTGGAGTCTCAGGGTGGCCTTGAACTCATGGTGATCCTCCTACCTCTGCCTCCCGAGTGCTGGGATTAAAGGCATGCACCACCACACCTAGCTTATTTCCATAATTTTTAATTTTATTTTTATTATTATTTTCTTTTTTTTTTTTTTTTTTTTGAGTTAAAGTCTCACTCTAGCTCAGGCTGACTTGGAATTCACTATGTAGTCTCAGGGTGGCCTTGAACTCATGGTGATCCTTCTACCTCTGCATCCCGAATACTGGGATTAAAGGTGTGCGCCACCAAGCCAGGCCCATAAGTAATTTTTTTTTTTTTTTTGAGGTAGGGTCTCACTCTAGTCTAAACTGACCTAGAATTCACTATGTAGTCTCAAGTGGTCTTGAACGCCTAGTAACCCTCCTTCCTCTGCCTCCTGAGTGCTGGAATTAAGGGGTGGACTGGGAGATGACTTATCAGTTAAGGTGCTTGCCTGTGAAGCCTAAGGACCCAGGTTTGATTCTCCAGTACTCACGTAAGCCAGATGTACATGGTGGCACATGTGTGGAGTTTGAGTGGCTAAAGGCCCTGGCATGTCCATTCTCTCTCTCTCTCAAATAAATACATGCAAAAGAAAAGAAAAATCCAGGTATGGTGGCTCACACCTTAAAATCAATACATAAGTGGGGGCTGGAGAGAAGATTTAGCAGTTAAGGCATGTGACTGCAAAGCCAAAAGACCCAGGTTTGATCCCCCAGGACACACTTAAGCCAGATACACAAAGTAGCACATGCATCTGGAGTTCATTTGCAGTGGCTGGAGGCCCTGGTGTGCCCATCTATTCTTTCTCTCTCTCTCTTTTTTTTTTTTCAAGGTAGGGTTTCACTGTAACCCAGGCTGACCTGGAATTCACTATGTAGTCTCAGGGTGGCCTTGAACTCTTGGTGATCCTCCTACCTCTGCCTCCCAAGTGCTGGGATTAAAGGCGTGAAACACCACGCCTGGCTTGTTCTCATTCTCTCTCTCTCTGTCTCTCTCCCTCCCTCCCTCTATCTCTCTCTCTCTCTCCCCCTCCTCCATATATATATATATATGTGTGTGTGTGTGTGTGTGTGTGTGTGTGTGCGCGCGCGCCTCTCTTGCTCTTAAATAAACAAATAAATAAAAATAAAATGTAAAACAACTATTTAAAAAATACACATGAGGGCTGAAGAGATGGCTTAGCAGTTAAGCACTTCCTGTGAAGCCTAAGGACCCTGGTTTGAGGCTCGATTCCCCAGGACCCACGTTAGCCAGATGCACAAGGGGGCGCACGTGTCTGGAGTTCATTTGCAGTGGCTGGAGGCCCTGGCATGCCCATTCTCTCTCTGTCTCTCTCTGCCTCTTCCTCTCTCTGTCATTTTCTTTTTTCTTTCTTTTTCTTATGTTTTTGTCACATTCAAATAAATAAATAAAAATAATTTTTAAAAATACACATGAAGCCAGTCATGGTGGCGCACACCTTTAATCCCAGCACTTGGGAGGCAGAGGTAAGAGGATTGCCATGAGTTCGAGGCCACCCTGAGACTACATAGTGAATTCCAGGTCAGCCTGAGCTAGAGTGAGACTCTGCCTCAAAAAAAAAAAAAAAAAATACACATGAGTATTAGTATTAGTAAAGACTCCTCATGCTTGGGCTGCAAAATCACTGAGATATCAAGCTGGAGCTGAACTGAAAACCTCTTCCCTGTGAACCAGCTGAACCTATGGGAGAGAGGAGTCATCAGCAGTGATAAACAGCAGTGGGCACTGCAAGCCTTAAGATTGGCCAGCCAGGCCAAATAAGCTAATGGGTGCAATAGTGGCATATCTGTTATGGAGGAAACCAATTGCTCACTGATTGGGACTGGAGGCCCACTCCATGGAAGGGGATACATTCTGGTACTGAAGACCTATTCAAAAGCCTATGGCAGGGGAGGTCAAGATCCCTAGTGGAGTAGTGCCTAATTCTGTCTGACTAAATGCATATATTATGCTCACCAAACTACCCTGTAAGCACTTTTCTTAATGTTTATACCCATATGTTGATGTTACTCTTGCATTTGGTTACAGAATCTTCTCTTTTCAGATGGTGGTGACCATTGGGATGAACCAAAAGGTCCCATAGTGCTAAGAAGTGACAGAGAAGTTCTCAGCACTGAAACATCTCTATCACTCCTTCCAAGGCTCAGGGTCCATTGCAGAAGTGGTGGGAAGAATGTAAGAGCCAAAGGAAGGGTAGGACTCCTTACAACGTGCTCTTCCAGACACAAAATGGCCTGGATATCCATGACCTCATAGTGCCTAGTACTACCTTCACAAGACCCTCATAATAGGAGGAAAAGATGATGACATCAAAATAAAAGAATAATTGAGAGGGGTAGGGATATGATGGATGGTGGACTTGTGAAGGGGAAAGTAGGGGAGGGGAGGGAATGATCATAGCTTATTGTCTATAATTATGGAAGTTGTCAATAAAAAAAGTGAAAAAAATACACATGGGACTGGAAAGATGGCTTAGCAGCTAAGGTGCTTACCTGTAAAGCCTAAAGACCCCAAATCAATTCCTCAGTACCCACATAAAGCCAGGTGAACATGGTGGAATTACTTTGCAACGGCTAGAGGCTCTGGCATGCCCATATTCTCTCTTTCATTCATAAATTAAAAAATTTTAAAACCCACAAATATGGATAGGCATTCACCCACCCATTCCATTATCTCCTCTGCCTGAAACCAGAAAATGACAGAGAACACACAAATTTAGGCCCAAACTCATTATATGAATATGTGGAATTGGAAAAATAGTCATATACATTCGAAGGAGAAACTGAGACAGGCCACAAACAAAAGGGTTACGAAGGAGGACTTCAGGTCCAGTTTTGGGGAGGCTCAGAGACACCAGGAGTTCAGGAGGTCACACGACAGGGCTACGGCAGCCAGAGTGAGGGTCATCAAGTGGTAGAGGGCAAGGAGTTAACATCCTGAGAATCAGTCTCCGGGGGCAGGCCCGGGCCAGACAGCAGGTCACCAATGTCATCTCCTCTGAGAGAGAGCCATGGGGCTAGGAGAGGAGAGTAGGTGTCAGTATCACTGACCTGGGTTGTTCCCCATTGACTCCCAATATGTGAGGGCCATTATTGAGGTCTTTGTCTCTCTCAGTCTCAGTCTCTCTCTGGGTCTCTGTCTTTCTGGGTCTCTAAATCTCTCTCTCTCTAGATCTCTCTCCCCTTTCTCTATGGATCTCTCTCTCACTCTGGACATCTGTCCCCCACTCTACGTGTCTCTCTCACTCGCTCACTCTGAGCATCTGTCCCCCACTGTGCCTCTCCTTCCTCCTCTCTCACTCTGGGCATCTGTCCCCCACTCTACGTCTCTCTTTCTCTCTCCCTGTCTCTCTCTCTCTCTCAGCATCTGTCCCCCACTCTACATCTCTCCCTCCCTCTCTCTTTCTCACTCTGGGCATCTGTCCCCCACTCTATGTCTCTCTCTCTCTCTCTCTCTCTGTCTGTCCTTCTCTCAGTATCTACCTCTCAGTCTCTGTCTTCTCTATCTTTCCCTCTCTCATTTTCTCTCTGGGTCTCTGTCCCTTTCTCCCTCTTTCTAGATCTCTGGCCTACCCCAACCCCTATCTCTGTGTCAGTGTCTGTCTTCCTTGGTCTCTGTCTTTCTCTCTTTTGGTCTCTCTCTCTCTCTTTCATTTTCTTTCCGGATCTCTGTCCCTGTCTTCCTCTCTCTTGGTTTTTGTACCTTCCTCTTTTTGGGCCTCTGTTCCATTATCCCTTTCTGATGGTTATGTCTCCCCCTCTCTCTCTCAATGTCCCTCCCTCCTTCTCTCTAGGTCTCTGTCTCTCTCTTTCTGGATCTCTGTCCCACTGTCCCCAAGTCTGCCCTCTGCCCATACCTGGCAGTCCACTCCTCATTCTTGTCCATAACAGAACTCCTCCTGCAGCGGCCACCAGGAGAACCAAGAAGCCAAGGATTATTCCAACCACTGGCACCGAGGACCTGGCTTGTGACTCTGTAGCTAGAAAGGGTTGTGAGGATGGGGAAGGGGGGAGGCTGGGTCCCTTTTTCCCCTTGGGGTGTCCCAACACCCTGTGTCTGGAGATGGGTGTATTAGAGAGCAAAGGCCTATCAAGTGATGTCCCAGGCCTGGGCAGAATGTCCCAAGCTTACAAGGACCAGCCACAGGGAGGGAGTGCTCAGTCAGTGAGAAAGGGCCCCACTTGGAAGGGAGCAGCAGGCACAGTTTAAGCAGCAGGTCAGCCTCATGAAGGATGGGCTATTAGGAGCAGGATATGGTCAGCTTTCAAGAGGACTGACAGTGGGAGGAGCGAATGGTCAGGCTCCAGGAACACCAGCGGCAGCAAGAAGAAAGATGGCCAGACTCAGGCCAACTGGCTGCAGCGGCTAAGAGGCAGTCAGAGGCCAAGAGCAGCAGGATGGAAGGCAGGCAGACTTGTGAGAACTGGCGAGAGCAGACACAAGGCAGTCAGATGGGGGAGGAAGGGCCTCACCTAGCTGCACAGTAAGGGTCTGTGGCAGTCCGGCATGCTGCACAACACAGCTGTAATGATGCTCATCCCCACTTTTGACCGTGAGTGATGACCAGGCATGGAAGGAGCCGTCACCATTGGGACCGAAACCACCGTCGTCCCCCGAGCCAGCTGCCAGATCGTTGCGCTGGAATCGCAGCTGCAGCTCAGGTGGGTAGAAGGAGAAAGCAGTGCAGGTGAGCACCGAGAAGCTGGGACTGCCAGGGCGGGCCTTCAGACGCATGGAGGGCGGCTCTGTGGGACACAGGGAGCAGGTAGAAGACTGACTTGGGGCTGTGACCCCAGGCATGCCAGGGAGTCGGTTAGGGCAGCTGCCTCCCCTGAGTTCTGTACTGTGCTGACTCTGAAAGCCTTGGCAAAGAGCAGCGTGTTTCCCAGCCTGACACCCTCCTCCTGACCCCACCACGCCTCCACCCCTTCCTAAACGGAAATGTCCTAAACATCTCTTTGGTGCCAAGCACTGTTCTGGGCCCTGAGGTCACAGTGGTGTCAAGACAAAGTCACTGTCCTAGATGGGTGTGGGGGCTCATCTCTATAATCTTAGCACTCAGGAGGCAGAGGCAGGAGAATTACTGAGAATTCCAGTCTGAGCAACAGAGTGAGATCTTGGTTCAAACAACCAAAAGAGCTACATGTGGTGATTCGGGCCTTTAGTCCCTGCACTCAGAGGCCCAGGCAGGAGGATCACTGTGAGTTTGAAGCCAGCCTGAGACTACATAGTGAGTGTCAGGTCAGCCTGGGCTAAAGTGAGACCTTACCTTGAAAAATAACAACTGAAAGAAACAAGCCCTTTTTGACTGTTCATCTCTCCTGACTATTTAATTTTTTATTTTATTTTATTTATTTGAGAGAGAAAGAGGCAGATAGATAGATAGATAGATAGATGGATGATATAGAGAGAATGGACATGCCAGGGCCTTCAGCCACTGCAAATGAACTCCAGATGCATGCACCATCTTGGGTAACTGGCTTACATGAGTCCTGGGAAATTGAAACAGGATCCTTAGGTTCCTTACCTCCTTAACCGCTAAGCCATCTCTGCAGACCCTCTCCTGACTCTTGAACATCCAGGACCCTGTTCTGGTAGGCTTTCCCTGTCCCAGCCTAGCTGGGCTGGGATGGAAGGGAAGAAGGGGACCCTAACCCCAACATGGGCTGTATACCCACTCCTGCCTTGCACATGGCAGAAGCTCTCTGCACTTCCTGCTCATTCATTTGTTTAATCTAATAAATTCTATTTTTTAATACTTTATTAGGCAAGGCACAGATAGGGGAATCCCTGGAGCTTACCAGCCAGCTAGCCTAGCCTATCTGGTGAGCTCCAAGCCAATGAGAGACTCTGTGTTCAAAAAGATGTGTATACAGCCAGGTGTGGTGGCCCATGCCTTTAATCCCAGCATTTGGGAGAAAGAGGTAGGAGGATTGCCTTGAGTTCGAGGCCACCCTGAGACTACATAGTGAATTCCAGGTCAGCCTGAGCTCCAGTGAAACCCAACCTTGAAAAACCAAGAAAAGAAGAAAGAAAAAAGAAGAAAGGAAGGAAGGAAGAAAGAAAGAGAGAGAGAAAAAACCTAGGAGAGAGAAGGTGAGACTGAGACCCAAGGATAGAGAAAGAGGGATAGGGATAAGGGGGTGGACAGAGACTCAGAGATAGATAAATGATAGGGAAAGTGTGTGTCTGTAAAAGAAAGGAAAGAAACTTGCCAGGCATGGAGGGCTGGAGAGATGGTTTAGTGGTTAAGCATTTGCCTACAAAGCCTAAAGGACCCTCCTTTGATTCCCTAGGGCCCATGTAAGCCAGATGCATAAGGTGGTGTATGCATCTGGAGTTCATTTACAGTAGCATTCTGTTTGTCTCTCTCTGCCTCTTTCTCTCTCTCGTAAATACATAAATAAAAATAAAATAAAATAAATTTGTCTTGATCCAGGCATGGTGGTACATGCCTTTAATCCCAGCACTCTGGAGGCAGAGGTAGGAGAATCGCTGTGAGTTCAAGGCCACCCTGAGACTATGGAGTGAATTCCAGGTCAGCTTGGGCTAGAGCGAAACCTACCTCAAAAAAAAAAAAAAAAAAAAAGGTTAGGGCTGGAGAAATGGCTCAGCATTTAAGGTACTTGCTTGCAGTGCCCAAAGCCAGACAGTCTGGGTTCTATTCCTCAGCACCCATGTAAAGTCAGATGCCCAAAGTGGCACGTACATCTGGAGTTCCTTTGCAGTGGCTGGAGGCCCTGGTGTGTCTATTTCTCACACCCCCATCTCTCTTTCTCTTTGCAAAAAAAAAAAAAAAAAAAAAAAAGAACAACAAAGAAATAGCCTGGCATGGTGGCACACTCCTCTAATCCCAACACTTGGGAGGCAGAGGTAGAATGATGGCCAAGAATCTGAGTTCAGCCTAGAGCTACAGAATAAATTCCAGGTCAGCCTGGGCTAGAGTGAGACCCTACATTGAAAAACAAAAACAGAGCTGGAGAGATGGCTTAGTGGTTAAGTGCTTGCCTGTGAAGCCTAAGGACCCCAGTTTGAGGCTTGATTCCCCAGGACCCACATTAGCCAGATGCACAAGTGGACATACGCATCTGGAGTTCGTTTGCAGTGGCTGGAAGCCCTGGCACATCCATTCTCTCTCTGCCTCTTTCTCTGTCTGTTGCTCTCATATAAATAAATAAAAATAAACCAAAAAATTATATAAAAAAAAGAAAACAAAAAAGTTGGACAGCATTCCTAAGGATGACATATAAGATTGGCCTCTGGCCCCCACATCCATGCACACAGGTGAACAAGAGTGGACAAATACATGCATGTGCATCCAATGCACACTCACAAAAGAAAGCTTGAAGGGAAGTGGGGTATTCAGCAGGACTGGCTTTGGTACTGTCCCTCCAGCTAGGGTGGGTCTCACAATCTCAGCTCGGGTTGGGACGTTGGCTAGAGGTGCTCAGCAGAAAATTAGCTGATGCTTTCTTGCAAAGCGGAAGCCCTGCAGCTTTTCCAAGCAGAGTGGCCTCTCTGGAGAGTTGGCAAAATTTGCTGCAGAGTCAGGTCAACTAGAAAGGGCTGGGCTCTGCTTGTCAGCAGTTCTGTGTCCTGTCTTGGGGTTGCTATTGTTTCTTACTCCATATGCGCCTTCCACTTTCCAGTGGGGAGTCCTCAGTGACATGTCCCTTCTGCCTTCCAGGGATAGTGTTCACACTCTGGGTTAAATGCAAGAACAGGAAGTCTGTCTGGCCTTTGCTTCTGCTTAATGAAAAGGAACTGAGTTGGAAACAGAATGTTTGATTTCTGGAATCTCTGCACTCAGGAGGCTGAGGTAGGAAGACAACAAAGTCAAGGCCAGCCTTAACTCAATTTAGTGAGACTTTGTCTCAAAATAAAGTTGTTTTTAAAAAACAAAAAAAAAAAAAAAAAAAAAAACAAAGAAGAAGAAGAAGCCAGGCATGATGGTGCATGCCTTTAATCCTAGCACTTGGGAGGCAGAGGTAGGAGGATTGCTGTGAGTTTGAGGCCACCCTGAGACTACACAGTGAATTCCAGGTTAGCCTGGGCTAGAGGAGACCTCACCTCAAAAAACAAAAATAAGAGAGAGAGAGAGTAGTGGATGTGGTGGTACTTGCCTTTGGTACCAGCATTTGGGAGGCGGAGGTAGGAGGATCACTGTGAGCTCAGATGCATCTGTAGTTGGTCTACAGTGGCTAGAGGCCCTGATGTGTCCATTCTCTCTATATATATCTGCCTCTCTCTCTCTCTGTCTCAAATAAATTTTAAAAATACATACATATACATTTATATATATATATGTATATATATATGTATGTATAAAACGTGATGCAAGCCAAGTGTGGTGGCTCATGTCTTTAATCCCAGCACTGGGGAGTCAGAGAAAAGATACATAAAACTGTCCTCTATCCTCAACATGGGCACATACATGCACATGCATGCACACAGAGCCAAAATCCAATCAAGCCTCACAACCAGGCTACTACTTCAACAACAAAAAAGAGGATCATGTTCAGTAATGTCACAGAGGCAGGTGGAAAAAGCCAAATCTAGATGGAAAGACACATGGGGGGACAAATAGCTGACCACTGTTAGGAAAGGAAAGGAGAGACAAGAAGCCTACAAATTCAGACGTTCCCATCACAAAAATGAACTCAAGGTGGGGCACAGGCCTACACTGAGAACACAAACCTAGAAAATTCCAGAAATAACAAAAAAGATTAACTAGGCCATCATGGGCTTGGCAATGACCTCCAAGATACTCCAACAAAAGCAAAATCCGAAGAGGTGGCAGAAAGAATGTAAGAGCCAAAGGAAGGGTAGGACTCCTTACAACGTGCTCCCTCCAGACATAAAATGGCCTGGATATCCATGACCTCACAGTGCCTGACACTACCTACACAAGACCATCATAAGAGGAGGAAAAGATCATGACATCAAAATAAAAGAGAGACTGAGAGCCGGGCGTGGTGGCACACGCCTTTAATCCCAGCCCTTGGGAGGCAGAAGTAGGAGGATCACCGAGAGTTCGAGGCCACCCTGAGACTACATAGTGAATTCCGGGTCAGCCTGAGCCCGAGTGAGACCCTACCTCGAAAAACCAAGAAAGAAAAAGAAAAAAAAAAAAGAGAGAGAGAGACTGATTGAGATGGGGAGGGGATATGATGGAGAATGGAATTTCAAAGGGGAAAGTGGGGGGGAGGGTATTACCATGGGATATTTTTTATAATCATGGAAGATGTTAATAAAAGTTGAGAAAAAATAAAAATAAATAAATTTAGGGAAAAAAGCAAAATCCATGAGAATAAAAAGTGAGAAGTCTCTCTCTAAAATAACAAAAAAAGCTGAAAAATATATCTTAAGGGCTGGGGAGATGGCTTAGCAGTTAAGGTGCTTGCCTGTGAAGCCTAAGGACCCATGTTCTACTTTCCAGATGCCATGTAAGCCAGACGCACTAGGTGACACAGCATTTGATGTTTGATTGCAGTGGCTTGAAGCCCTGGCGTGCCAGTTTTCTCTGTCTCTCTTTCTCTCTCTCTGAAATAAAAATTTAAAAAATTTAAGCCATGCTTAGTGGTGCATGTCTTTAATCCCAGCACTTGGGAAGCTGAAGAAGGAGGATCGCCATAGTTCAAGGCCACCCTGAGACTACATAGTGAATTCTAGGTCAGCCTGGGCTAGAGTGAGACCCTACCTCAAAAACAACAACAAAAATTATTTTTTTTAAAGTAAGAAGCAGCCGGGTGCGGTGGTGCACATCTTTAATCCCAGCACTTGAGAGGCAGAGGTAGGTGGATCACCATGAGTTCAAGGCCACCCTGAGACTACATAGTGAATTCCAGGTCAGCCTGGATTAGAGTGAAACCCTACCTCGGGAAAAAAAAAAAAAAAAAGTAAGAAGCTGAAGCTAGGCGTGGTGGCACATGCCTTTAATCCCAGCACGTGGGAGGCAGTGGTAGGAGGATCACCGTGAGTTCAAGGCCACCCTGAGACTCCATAGTGAATTCCAGGTCAGCCTGGGCTAGAGTGAAACCTTACCTCGAAAGACTAAAAAGAAAAAAAAAGGCCTGGATATCCATGACCTCACAGTGCCTGACACTACCTACACAAGACCATCATAAGAGGAGGAAAAGATCATCACATCAGAATAAGAGACTGATTGAGATGGGGAAAGGATATGCTGGAGAATGGAGTTTCAAAGGGGAAAGTTGGGGGAGGTAGGGTATTACCATGGGATATTTTTTATAATCATGGAAGTTGTTAATAAAAATTTGAAAAACAAATAAAGTTAATTTTTAAAAAAAAATAAAAGAAAAAGAAATATAGTTAGGGGTTGGAAAGATGCTTATTTAGTAAAGTGCTTACCTCCAAAAAAAAAAAAAAGAGAAAGCCAGACATGGTGCACACTTTTAATCTCAGCACTCGGGAGGCAGAGGTAGGAGGATGTCCAAGAAATCGAGGCCACCCTGAGACTACATAGTGAATTCCAGACAGCCTGAGTTAGAGTGAGACATAACCTCACAAAACCAAAACAAACAAACAAACAAACAAAAAAGCTGGATAAAGCTATTGCTGCATGCAGCTCCATGGGAGAAACAGAAGTCATCAGTGGAAATAAACAATAGTGGACACTGCAAGCATTAAATTGGGCTAGCCAGGCAAAATGAGCCAAAATGTACAATAGTGGCATGTCTGTTATGGGGGAAACCACCTGCTTTCTAATTGGATTGGAGCCCTGCTCTACAGGAGGGAATACATGCCTGATACTGAAAACCTATAACAGGGGTAGTTATGGGCCCTAGGGGATCTAATGTCTGCTGGTATTTGGCTAAATATATATACTATGCTCATCAAACTGCCCAGTAAGCACTTCTCTTAATGTTCATACCCATATATTAATGCTACTCTCACTTTTGGTTAGAGAAGCTTCTCTTTTCAGATGGTGGTGACCTCTGAGATGATTCAAAAGTCACCATGGTGCTGAGAAGTGGCAGAGCCCTGAAATATCTCTATCTCTATCACACCTTCCAAGGCTCAGGGTCCATTGCAGAAGAGGTGGCAGAAAGAATGTAAGAGCCAAAGGAAGGGTAGGACTCCTTACAACGTGCTCCTCCAGATACAAAATGGCCTGGATGTCCATGACTTCACAGTGCCTGACACTACTTACACAAGACCATCATAAGAGGAGGAAAAGATGATGACATACAACAGAGACTGAGAGTGGGAGGGAATATGATGGAGAGTGGAGTTGTGAAGGGGAAAGTGAGGGTGGGGAAGGCATTATCATGGTTTATTGTTTATAATTATGAAAGTTGTCAATAAAACAAACACTGGAAGCTGGGCATGGTGGTGCACACCTTTAATCCCAGCATGTGGAAGGCAGAGGTAGGAGGATCGATGTGAGTTTGATGCCAGCCTGAGACTACAGAGTGAATTCCAGGTCAGCCTGGGCTAGAGTGAGATCCCTACCTTGGAATGGAAAACCAAAAAAAAAAAAAAAAAAAAAAAAAAAAAAACCCTGCAGGGCTGGAGAGATTGCTGAGTGGTTAAGATGCTTGCCTGCAAAGCCAAAGGACCCAGGTTCGATTCCCCAAGACCCACATAAGCCAGATGCACAAGGTGGCTCATGTGTCTGGAGTTTGTTTGCAGTGGCTAGAGGCCCTGGCACACCCATTCTCTATCTCCCTTTGCCTCTTTCTCTCAAATAAATAAATAAAACATTTCCTTTAAAAAAGAAAAAAGAGCAAGGCAGGAAATTTCACTTAAAAAAAAACCAAACACTGGAAATCTTAGCACTTGAAAGACTGAGGTAAAAGGATCATTAGTTCAAGACCAGCCTGGGCTACAGTGAGATCTTGTTTCAAACACAGAAACACACACACATACATAAAGAAACAGAGAGACAGAGAGGATAAAGAAAATACATGGACCAGGCGTGGTGGTGCACACCTTTTATCCCAGCACTTGGAAGCCAGAGGTAGGAGGATCACTGAGAGTTTGAGGCCACCCTGAGACTACGTAGTGAATTCTAGTCAGCCTGGACTACAGCGAGTCCCTGCATTGAAGAACAACACACACACACACAAAACATGAAAGACATGGAAAAACTCATTGAAATGTGTAGTTTTCAGGTGGGTCCTTTTTTAAAAAAAAACTGTTTTGTTTATTTATTATTAGCAAGAGAGAAAGAGGCAGAGAGAGAGAGAGAGAGAGAGAGAGAGAATGGGCATGTCAGGGTCTCTAACCACTGCAAATGAATTCTGGGTGCATGTGCTGCCTTGTGCATCTGGCTTATACGGGTCCTGGGAAATCAAACTTGTGTCCTTTGGCTTTGCAGGCAAGTGCCTTAACCAATAACCCATCTCTCCAGCCTTCTGGTGTGTTCTAATTCAAACTTTAAAAAATATTTTCATCAGGTGTGGTGGTGCACACCTTTAATCCCAGCACTTGGTAGGAGGATCACCATGAATTCAAGGCTACCCTGAGACTACAGAGTGAGTTCTAGGTCAGCCTTGGATGGAGCAAGACCCAACCTCAAAAAAAGGGGGTGAGGGTTGGAGAGATGGCTTAGTGGTTAAGCGCTTGCCTGTGAAGCCTAAGGACCCTGGTTTGAGTCTCGATTCCCCAGGACCCACGTTAGCAAGATGCACAAGGGGTCACATGCGTCTGGAGTTCGTTTGGAGTGGCTGGAAGCCCTGGCGTGCCCATTCTCTCTCTCACTCTCTCTATCTGCCTCTTTCTCTCTCAAATAAATAAATAAAAATGAACATTTTTTTTTTAAAAAAGGGGGTGAGGGCTGGAGAAATGGCTTAGCAGTTAGGGCACTTGCCTGCAAAGCCAAAGGACCCAGGTTTGATTCCCCAGGACCCACATAAGCCAGATGCACAAGGTGGCACATGTATCTGGAGTTGGTTTTGCAGCAGCTGGAGGCCCTGGCACACACATTTTCTTTCTATCTGCCTCTCTCACAAATAAATAAATTATACACACACACACACACACACACACACATATATATATTTATTTTATTTATTTATTTATTTTTTTAAGGTAGGGTCTTGCTCTACCCAGGATGACCTGGAACTCACTCTGTAGTCTCTCACACCACTCTTTTACTGTTATTTTGGTTTTTCAAGGTAGGGTCTTGCTGTAGCCCAGGCTGACCTAGAATTCACTATGTAGTCTCAGGGTCCCCTTGAATTCACAAAGATCCCCTGGCCTGTGCCTTCCAAGTGCTGGAATTAAAGGCATGTACCACCACACCCAGCTGCCTGCTTGCTTGCCTTCCTTCCTTCCTTCCTTCCTTCCTTCCTTCCTTCCTTCCTTCCTTCCTTCTCGAGTGCTGGGATTAAAGGTGTGCAACACCACTCCTGGTTAAATTAAAAAAAAAATTAGGGCTGGAGAGATGGCTTAGCGGTTAAGCGCTTGCCTGTGAAGCCTAAGGACCGCAGTTCGAGGCTCGGTTCCCCAGGTCCCACGTTAGCCAGATGCACAAGGGGGCGCACGCGTCTGGAGTTCGTTTGCAGAGGCTGGAAGCCCTGGCGCGCCCATTCTCTCTCTCTCCCTCTATCTGTCTTTCTCTCTGTGTCTGTCACTCTCAAATAAATAAATAAAAAATATTTAAAAAAAATTAATGTATTTTCAAACCTAGCGTGTTGATGCATGCCTGTAATGCCAGCACTTGGGAGGTAGAGTCAGGAGGATGGCTGCCAGCCTGAACTACGTAGTGAATTCCAGGTCAGCCAGGTTTATATAGTGAGACTATGTCTCAAACAAGCAAAAAATAAAAATAGGGGCTGGAGAGATGGCTTAGAGGTTAAAAAGCCAAAGGACCCAGGTTCAATTTTCCAGTACCCATGTAAAGCTAGATGCACAAAGTGGCACACGTGTCTGTAGTTCCTTTGTAGTGGCTAGGGGCCCTGTCATGCCCATTCTCTCTCTCTTTCCACCTGCTTCTTTCTCTCTGTAATGAGTAAATAAAATATTTTTAAAGAAATGAAAATAGGAGCTGGGTGTGATGGCATATGCCTTTAATCCCAGCACTCAGGAGGCAGAAGTAGGAGGATCAAAGTGAGTTTGAGGCCACTTTGAGACTACATAATTAATTATAGGTCAACCTGGACCAGAGTGAGACCCTACCTTGAAAAATCTAAATAAATAAAAAATAAAAACAGGAGCTGGGTGTGTTAGCACATGCCTTTAATCCCAGCACTTCAGAGGCAGAGGTAGGAGGATCACCAAGAGTTCCAGGCCAGGCTGAGGCTACATACTTAAAAAGTAAAAATAGGGCTGGAGAGATGACTTAGTGGTTAAGGCACTTGCCTGCAAAGCTCAAGGACCCAGGTTCAATTCCAGGACTCCTGTGACGCCAAATGCACAAGGTGGCGCATTTGTGTGGAGTTCATTTGCAGTGGCTAGAGGCCCTGGTGCACCCATTCTCCCCACTCTTCTCTCAAATAAATAAATAAAAAGAAAAATAAACAAGAAATAAAAATAGGCCTGGAGAGATGACTTAGTGATTAAGGCACTTGCCTGTGAAGCCTAGTGACCCAGGTTTAATTTCCCAGTACCCATGTAAGCCAGATGCACAAGGTGGCATATGAGTTTGGAGTTAGTTTGATGGCTGGAGACCTTGGCGCGCCATTCTCCCCCTCCCCCACCACTAAAAGTAAAATTTGAAAAAAATCAAAATAAAAAGTCCTACTGGGATGGGCAGGGTAGGGCTGCATGGGGGAAGAGCCTGACATTGAGTGTGGCCTGGGAGTGGAAAGGAAGGACAAGGGAGCTGGGGGCTGGGGCTCACCCTTCCATTCCAGGTTTGTATGGCCCCTCTCCAGGTGGCCCAGCAGCCGCTGTGGGCAAGAGTTGAGCAGGAAGGTCCTCTCCTTCTGGACTGCCTCAGGCTGCTGCGTCCACAGATTACTGACCACCTCTGTCTCGGGCCAGTCCCCACTCCAGCTGCCATTGGTAGGATGGAACTGCATGAACTCCTCTCCATTGAGGGCAAACAAAGCAGTGGGCACCGATGTGTTGCCAGGGCCCAGGGAACAGCCCAGCAGCCCCTGCAGTGTACCGGAACCTGGAGAGCAACACAAAGTAGGCAGGATGCGGGAGTGAGAGCCAGCTTCCTCTCTCAGCCCCAGGAGCTGGCACCCGCCTTCCTCAAACCTAGACATCCAGACCCCAGCCCTCCTCCCTTAGACCCAATTCAGACCCCGGCCCTCCTCCCTTAGACCTGGGCTTCAGCACCCCACCTCCCTTCAGGGCTTCTAGAGCCCCCAGGAAGAGCTTCTCCTTGTTCCGTAGGTCCACCGTCTCCTTCTCCCAGTACCAGGGCACCTGGTCTTCCCACACCCAGGCCCCACAGGGCTCAGCCTCTGTGCGCAGGCTGCTATAGCTCAGGTACTGCTGGGGACCCAGCCAGCCTGTGACCCAGAAGGCGGGAGACCCCTGGGCTGGGGAGGACACAGCCGTGAGGTGGTACAGCAGGGAAAGGTGGTTCTCTGTAGGGAGGAGTGGAGGGGAAGAGAGACACTGGGCATGAGAGCTGGATTCCACCAAGAGATACACTAACAAACATGGACTAAACCCAAGGGTGGTGAGAGATAAGAAAGAGAAGGGGAGGGACAGAGCCCCAGGGAGACACACAGAGAAGAGGGGTGCAGAGACCTGGAGGGAGAAGATGGGGGACAAAAACCTATACAGAGAGAGAAAGAGAGACCCAGAGAGAAAGAGACAGACAGCAACAGAAACCCACAGAAGGCAGGCATGGTGGCACACGCCTTTAATCCCAGCACTCAGGAGGCATCATTAGGAGGATCATTGTGAGTTCAAGGCCATCCTGAGACTAAATAGTGAATTCCAGGTCAGCCTGAGCTAGAGTGAAACCCTACCTTGAAAAACCAAGAAAAGAAAGAAAGAAGAACAAATCCAGGAGAGAAAGGGAGAGACTGAGACCCAGGGACAGAAGAAGAGGGATAAGGATCAAAGAGAAAGGATCAGCGACTCAGAGACAGATACAGGATAGGGAAAAGGAAAGTGCAAAAGTGTAAAAGTGTAAAATAAGGTATTTAAAAGAAAGAAACTCGCCCGGCATGGTGGCGCATGCCTGTAATCCCAGCACTCTGGAGGCAGAGGTAGGAGGATCTCTGTGAGTTTGAGGCCACCCTGAGACTACATAGTGAATTCCAGGTCAGCCTGGGCTAGAGTGAGACCCTACCTTAAAAACAAAAATAAAAAAGAAAGAAACTCAGAACGAGAGGAACGAGGATCTCAAGAAAAGTAGACATTGATGTTCTCATAAAGTTCAAAGAGGAGAAATGGCAAATTAACGAAATTTGGCAAGAGTTGGGGACTTGTTGAAAAGTCAGGTTTCTGCTTTTCTCTTCTCCTGTCTCTGACTTCCTTTGTCCCTGCCACCCTCTGCCTGGTCCAGTGTTGAATGTCCCTCACCTGCTCCCCAGGTCCAAGGCAGGAGGACGAGCAGGAGATTGAGGGCCCAGGGCTGGGGCCATGGCACCCTCATCCTGCAAGGGTAACCTGGGGTGGCAGGGGAGCTTGACTCCTCTTGACCTCACCCTGTCCCTTCCTCTCAAGGCTCCTGTGGACTCTGCGTAGACCTGGACCCCAGGATGGTAGGTTTGGGGACCAGCCCAAAATGACAAGAATGCCCAATTCCTCCATGAACTTTCACCCCCTCATTTCATCCAGTTTAGTTAATTAATTACAGAACCTGAATAGGTCAAAATTCATCTTGCAGACTTTTGCTGCTTCTTTCTTTCAGACCCAGAGTCCCCCAAACACTCCTCCTCCCTCAGATCCAGGATTTCAGATCTAGGTCTTCCTCTCTCAGAGCCAGAAGCAAGAGCCAGCCCTTCCTCCCTCAGAGGTCAAGGAGCTGGCTGGCCTTCCTCCCAAGATCCAGAGGTCTAGAGTACAGCCCTCCTCCCTCAGACCCAGGGGTCCAGACCCCAGCGTTCCACCCTCAGACCCAGGGGTCCAGACCCCAGCGTTCCACCCTCAGACCCAGGGGTCCAGACCCCAGCCCTCCTCCTTCAGACCCGGGGTCCAGACCCCAGCCCTCCTCCTTCAGACCCAGGGGTCCAGACCCCAACCCTCCTCCTTCAGACCCGGGGTCCAGACCCCAGCCCTCCTCCCTTAGAGGTTCAGACCCTGGCCTACTTCCCTCAGATCTCCAGATGCCAGGCCCTAGATCTCCTTCGTCAGACCCAAGAGATCAGGCCCTGGCCCTGGTCACACAGACCCAGAGTTTCAAGACCCGTTTTCCTCCTCTGTCCCTCAGGCTGCCCCCCACCCCAGTGCTCACGGCAGCCTGGTTCCCTTTCTGCAGGCAGCTGTGGGCAATCCTCTGCCTGGAGCCCTGCTGCTCTCTCACATCCTTCCTGAACACTGCTCCGGGATTCCGAGGACATACAACTCCACCCCTCAGCTGCAGAGCACGCCCCTGGGTGAGGCCCAGCCGCTCTTGAAACTTGTGGCTTTGGGTTGGAAGTTCCTTAGGGTCTTATGGTTAATTAGGACAAAGTTCCTGCTTCACCAGACAGCTTTACTGTTTGGCATATTCTGAGATTTTGTGACAATGGCCTCTTCCCAAGAACGGCATATATGTTGTCTGAACACACTCCAAGACTTGGAGGCAGGGTGTGGGGTTCAGCCAGGGAGCGCTGGCCTAGCAGACAGACACACGACCCTGGATTTCATGTCCAGCACTGATAAAGAGAGGGAAGGAGGAAGAGAGAAAGAGAGAGAGAGAGAGAGAGAGAGAGAGAGAGAGAGAGAGAGAGAGAAGGAAGGAAGGAAGGAAGGAAGGAAGGAAGGAAGGAAGGAAGGAAGGAAGGAAGGAAGGAAAGAAAGAAAGAAAGAAAGAAAGAAAGAAAGAAAGAAAGAAAGAAAGGGAGAAGGAAATAAAGGAAGAACTTTCCTGCAGTCTGCTGGACTGGATGGGCCCAAGTTTGATTCGCTGGTACTCATGTAAATCCAGATACACAAAGTGATGCTACCTTTATGGCAGGGCATATAAAGTAAACTATGTTTGTATCCAAGTCACAGGACAGCCCATTCCCAGAAACAATTCATCAGCATGTGTGTATAGATTGTTTCTGTTCTCAGTAGAAGGGCTAACGGAGACCTTTACCCAATCCAAAGAACAGCTTATTTTCACATTGATGTTCTCAGCACAAGACCAAATCAAGAAACAACTGTTTTGTTTTGTTTTGTTTTTTGTTTTTCAAGGTAAGGTCTCATTCTGGCCAAGGCTGACCTAGAATTCACTCTCAGGGTGACCTTGAACAATCCTTCTACCTCTGTCTCCCAAATGCTGGCATTAAAGGCATGCACCACCATGCCTGACGTTCTATTTTATTTTTAAAATATTTATCTGGGAGAGAGAGAGAATAAGCACAGAGACTAGGACCCCCCTACTGCTATGAACTCCAGACACATGTGCCACTTTGTGCATCTGGCTTTATGTGGGTACTGGGGGATTTAACCTGGGCCATCATACTTTGCAAGCAAGTGCCTTTAATCACTGAACCAGGAAAAAAAAATGTGTGTGTGTGTGTGTACTTCCATGGTCTTTCATTGGATAGATAGTCTTGGAATTACACATTCTAGGAAGGTCCTTTAGTCTAACATAATGAAGCTGATGTCCTTTCCCTAGTGAGGGAAACAATACACTGCCAGCCTGTGTGTAACCTGTACTTCCAGATCAGACCGTGGTAATTTGAGCAGATGCTGCAAGAGTGGTAATCCTGGCCTAATTGTCACTGGTGACTCCAGGAGAACTGCTAGTGACCCATCTTGCCTTCAGAAGTTCAATGAGGTAAAAGCCATAAAGATACATGTGTGTATATATATATGATATAATTTATTTATAAGGAGAAGGAATAGGTGTACCAGGGCCTCTGTCACTGCAAATGAACTCCAGATGCATGTGCCACTTTGTGTATCTGGCTTTCATGGGTACTGAGGAGTCGAACCTGAGTCACTGAGCTTTGCAGGCAAGTGCCTTAACAAGCTCCCAGAAATATATGTGTGTGTGTGTGTGTGTGTGTGTGTGTGTGTGGAAAAAGAGGTTTATTTTGGCTTATAGGCTCCAGAGGAAGCTCCATGCTGGCAGGGAAAACGATAGCATGAACAGAGGGCCGACATCACCCCCTGGCCAACATAAGGTGGACCATAGCAACAGGTGAATATGCCACACACTGGCAAGGGGAAACTGGCTATAACACCCATAAGACCGTCTCCAACAATACACTCCTCCAGGAGGCTTTAATTTCCAATTGCCATCAGCTGGGAAACCTAACCTCCAGAACAGCTAAGTTTATGGGGGACACCTGAATCAAAGCACCACACATGGGTCATATATATATGTATATATATATGTCATATATATATATATATATATACATATATATATATATATATATTTAAAACACTCTTACTGGGTGTGGTGGTGCACACCTTTATGCCTTTAATCCCAGCACTTGGGAGGCAGAGGTAGGAGGATCACTGTGAGTTCAAGGCCAGCCTGGGACTACATAGTGGGTTTTAGGTCAGCCTGGGCTAGAGTAAGACCCTACCTCAAAAGAAAGGAAGAAAGAACAGAAGAAAGAAAGAAAGAGGAAAAAAGGAGGAAGGGGCTGGGGAGATAGTTCGGTGGAGTATGAGGACCAGAGTTCAGATCCCCAGCACCCATGTAAATTACAAACGGCCTGGTGGCCCACCGTACTCCCAGCACTGGGGAGGTGGAGACAAGGACCCTTGCAGGCTGGTCAGCTAGACTAGCTGAATTGTAGACCCTGTCTCAGTAAATAAGGTGGACAGTAGGCTGGGCATGGTGGCACATGCCTTTAATTCCAGCACTCGGGAGGCAGAGGTAGGAGGATCCCCATCCCCATGAGTTCGAGGCCACCCTGAGACTACATAGTGAATGCCAGGTTAGCCTGGGCCAGAGTGAGAGCCTATCTCAAAAAATAAATAAATAAATAAATAAATAAATAAATAAATAAATAAATAAATAAATAAAAATAAAAACAAAAACGTAAGGTGGAGAATGATCAAGGAAGACCCTAATGTCAACCTCTGGTCTCCATATCACAAACACATGCATAGGTGCCCACTTGCACACACACACATCACAACACATACACATACAAAAAGAAAACTGAGCCAGATGTGGTGGCGCACGCCTTTAATCCCAGCACTGGGGAGGCAAAGGTAGGAGGATTGCCGTGAGTTCGAAGCCACCCTGAGAGACTACATAGTGAACTCCAGGTCAGCCTGGGCTACAGCGAGACCATACCTTGAAAAACCAATATATATATATTGTTTCTTTAGTTGAGAAAGAGAGAGAGGGAGAGAGAATGGGCATGCCAAGGCCTCTAGCCATTGCAAATGAACTCCAGACACATGTGCCACCTTGTACATCTGGCTTACATGGGTCCTTGGGCTTCTCAGGCAAGCACCTTAACCACAAGCCATCTCTCCAGCCCACTCCTGTGTTTTTGAAACAAGGTCTCCTGACTTTAAACTCATCATGTAGCTAAGGATGTCTTTGAACTCCTTATTCTCCTTCCTTGCCTTCAGAGTGCTGGGATGACAGGGAACACACCACACCTGACTGTAATCTATTTATTTTAGTGAGAAAGAAACTGTGCCCGGGTGTGGTGGCTAGGCACGCCTTTAGTGCCAGCATTTGACAAGGGGATGGGACTGATGTAGGAGCATCGATATGAGTTCAAGGCCAGTTTGGGACTATAGTGTGAGTTCCAGGTCAATCTGGGATAGAGTAGAAACCCTGCCTTAAAAAAAAAAAAGAACCCTGAGATTCCATAGTGAATTCCAAGTCAGCCTGGGCTAGGGTGAGACCCTACCTCAAAAAAAAAAAAAAAAAAAGAAGGAAAGAAGGGAGGGAGGGAGGGAGGGAGGGAAGGAGGGAGGGAGGAAAGGCAAGGGAACTGGGTCCCATGGCTATGCTGAACTCCTCTGGCCTCACAACAAGGCTGCATTGGCCTCAGAGCAGGCTGGGCTCAGAGCAAGTCCCCTGCTGCCTCAGAGTAGGACCAGCAAGAGTTGACCTTAACAAGCCCTCGCTGAAATCTATCTTAGGGCTGTGACATCACTGTAGAAAATTCCATCATTTAATGACCAACAGGTGTGTGACCTCTAGTGCCCATACTTGCCAGACGCAGATATAGCCAATCTTAAGAAGAGATAACCCACACTATGAAACATTCCTGTTATGTGACACAGTGCTCTGAGAAAAACACCATGATCAGTTGGTTGAGAAGGAGTGGTATGGAGAAGAAGGATCTATTTTTTGGTTTTTTTTGAGGTAGGGTTTCACTCTAGCCCAGGCTGACCTGGAATTCACTCTGCAGTGTAGGCTGGCCTCAAACTCATGCAGATCCTCCTATGCTGCCTCTCGAGTACTGGAATTAAAGGCACACACCACCACATCTGGCCAAGGTCTTTTTAAAATTTATTTATTAATTTATTTATTTATTTGCAAGGAGAGAGAGAGAGAATGGGCATGCCAGGATTTCTAGCTGCTACAAACTCCAGATGCATGCACCACTTTGTGCATCCGACTTTATATGAGTACTAGGGAATTGAACCCAAGTCATTAAGCTTTGTAGACAAGCGCCTTAATTGCTGAACCATCTCTCCAGCCCTGGCTATGCTCTTTTAAGTAACCCCTTGCCCATGATCTCTAAGGAAGCCTGGAAAACTCATTAACTTTGTGGCATTGGGTGAAATTTTACTGGAATTAGCCTCTAGTCTGCTGTGAATGCCCTGGCTGGAAAAACAAGGGGCTTACTAGTGGCACCCCAGCAAAAGTTTCTAGCAACAAACTTCTTAGCAAAAAAAAGAAAGAAAGAAAAGAAAGAAAGAAAGAAAGAAAGAAAGAAAGAAAGAAAGAAAGAAAGAAAGAAAGAAGGAAAGAAAGGCCCAGCATGGTGGCACACACCTTTAATCCCAGCACTTGGGAGGCAGAGGGAGGAGGATTGCCATGTGTTCAAGGCTAGCCTGAGACATAGTGAATTCCAGGTCAGCCTGGGCTACAGTGAAACCCTACCTTGAAAAAAACAAAAAAAGAAAGAAAAAGAAAAGAAAGAAAGAAATGGCCAGGCATGGTGGCACATGCCTTTAACCTCAGCACTGTGTAGGCAGAAGTAGGAGGATTGCCATGAGTTCAAGGCTACCCTGAGAATACATAGTGAATTCCAGGTCAGCCTGGGCTACAGTGAGACCCTACCTTGAAAACAAACAAACAAACAAACAAACAAAAAAGGCTACAGAGATGGCTCAGCAGTTAAGGTGCTTGCCTGTGAAGCCTAAACCCAGGTTCGATTCTCCAGGACCCATGTAAGCCAGATGCACAAGATGGCACATATGTCTGGAGTTTGTTTGCAGTGGCTAGAGGCCCTGCCATGCCCATTCTCTCCTCTCTCACTCCCTCTGTCTGTCTCTAATCAATAAATAAATGGGCATGGCAAGCCCTTAACCTCTAAGCAGTCTCTCCAGCCCTACTACCAGCTTTTTTTAAAAAATATATTTTTATTTATTTGCAAGCAGAGAGAAAGAGACACAGAGAGAATGGGCATACCAAAGCCTCTACCCACTGCAAACGAACCCCAGACGCACGCATCTGGCTTTATGTGGGTACTGGGAATCAAACTTAGGTCATTAGGCTTTGCAGGCAAGCACCTTAACCACTGAGCTATGGCTCCAGCCCCACTTCTATTTTTTTTTTTTTTTTAATGTGAGTGCCGGGGATCTGAACTCAGGTACTCACACTTGCATGGCAAATACTTTATCACTGAGCCATCTCCCCACTCTGGTGCTTATTTGACTGTCAAAGTAGTACAGAGCCAACCGAAGGCCTCTGACTAGGGCTCTTCCCCACCATGATCTGAGCGGTTTCCAGACTATGAGCCTGAGCTGGCGGGCGGCAGAGTTCCTCTTGGGCCCCTGTGGAAAGACACTTCAAATTCTCAAGTAACAGCCCTGGCTGAGGCCTCACTGAGGTAGGACCTGAAGGCAAGGAAGGGTAGCTGGGCTACAGCTAGCTGTGAGGGAAGGGCCACTTTTCTTCTCCTCACTCATCATGTGGCATTGTGCCTTGACTGCCAGTGGAAGACGACCCAGGCTGAATCCATGCACACGTGAGGACTCTTCATTCTCTCCTCTGGCTTCTCTTCTCCTGTTCCAGCATTTTCTACTACCCACTAGCTCAGGAGGGAGAAAAGCATGTGCCTGCTATTTTCCCCTCCTACCCACAGTCCTGATCCAAGAGGCATTGGGGTAACTAGGTTTCCATTTTCTCCAAGTCCCCTCTTGCCTCATTTTTGTTTGTTTGTTTGTTTCTTTTTTCGAGGTAGGGTCTCGCTCCAGCCCAGGCTGACCTGGAATTCACTATGTAGTCTCAAGGTGGCCTTGAACTCACAGCGATTCTCTTAACTCTGCCTCCCAAGTGCTGGGATTAAAGGCGTGCGCCACCACACCCAACTTAATTTCTTTATTTATTTGAGAGAGAGAGAATGAATACAGGCATGCCAGGGCCTCCTGCCACTGCAAATGAACTCAAGATGCATACAACTTTCTACATCTGGCTTTATGTGGGCACTGGGGAATTGAACCCAGGCTTTTAGGCTTTATAAGCACAAGCAAGCCCCTTTAACTAATGAGAGCCATCTCTCTAGTACCAATGCTTAGCTGTTTCTTTTTTTTTTTCCTCCTTTTTTTTATTATTTATTTATTTATTTATTTGAGAGCGACAGACACAGAGAGAAAGACAGATAGAGGGAGAGAGAGAGAATGGAGAATGGGCGCGCCAGGGCTTCCAGCCTCTGCAAACGAACTCCAGACGCGTGCGCCCCCTTGTGCATCTGGCTAACGTGGGACCTGAGGAACCGAGCCTCGAACCAGGGTCCTTAGGCTTCACAGGCAAGTGCTTAACCACTAAGCCATCTCTCCAGCCTTCCTTTGTTTTTTTTTGAGGTAGTGTCTCACTCTAGTCCAGGCTGACCTGGAATTCACTATGTGGTCTCAGGGTGGCCTCAAACTCACAGCGATCCTCTACCTCTGCCTCCCGAGTGCTGGGATTACAGGCATGTGCCACCACCCCTGGCTTATGCCCAGCTTTTTAAAAAATATATATATATATATTATTTTTACTTAATTGACAGAGAGGTGGAGGAGAGAGAGAGGGAGAGAGTGGGTGCACTAGGGCCTCCAGCTGCTGCAAACGAACTCCAGATACCTGTGCCACATTGTGCATCTGGTTTATGTGGGTCCTGGGGAATTGAGCCTAGGTCCTTTGGCTTTTCAGGCAAGCACCTTAACCACTAAGCCATCTCTCCATCCCTAATGCCCAGCTTCTTAAATGAGGATTCTGGGGATTGAATTCAGGTCCTCATGCTTGTGAGACAAGCACTTTACTCACTGAGCCATCTCTCCAGGCCCCAGATGACATCTTCTTTGTTTTGATTGTTTGATTGTTTTTTTGAGGTAAGATCTCCATCCCAGACTGACCTGGAAGTCACTATGTAGTTAGCCTCAGGCTGGCCTCGAACTCACAGCAATCCTCCTGGCTCAGCCTTTCTGGGATTAAAGGCACCATGCCCAGCCCCTGCTGAACATTTAGCTTCTCCACCACCAGCCATTCCTCCCCTGGCAACTCTGTTTTCTCTGATGTCTGCCTTCCTCTTCTATCCTCTCTTATTTTTTAAAATATTTTATTCTTATTTATTTACTTGACAGAATGAGGGTACCAGGATCTCTAACTACAAAGGAGGCAGAGGTAGGAGGATCTCTGTGAGTTCAAGGCTACCCTGAGACTACATAGTTAATTCCAGGTCTGCCTGGGCTAGAGTTGAGACCCTACCTCAAAAAAACAAAAATAAAAATCAACACTAGGGCTGGAGAGATGGCTTGGTGGTTAAGGTGCTTGCCGACAAAACCAAAGAACCCAGGTCTGGTTCCCTAGGACCCACGTAAAGCCAGGGGCACAGGTGACACATGCCTCTGGAGTTCATTTGCAATGACTAGGAGGCCCTGTCATGCCTATTCTCTCTGCCTGTCCCTCTCTCAAGTAAAATATAAAAACTAAAATATAGGGCTGGAATATGGCTTAGTGGTTAAGGGATTTGTCTATGAAGCTTAAGGATCCAGGTTTGATTCCCTAGTATGCACAAGGTGGCACATGCAACTGGAGCTCATTTGCAATGGCTAGAGGCCCCGGTGTACCCATTCTCTCGCTCTCCCTCTCTTTCTGAGACTATATAGTAAATTCAAGGTCAGCCTGAGCTAGAGTGAGACCCTACTTAGGAAAACCAAAATAAATAAATAAACAAATAAAACCACAATAAAAAAAAATTGGGATCTAGAAAGATTGCTTAGTGGTTAATGTGCTTGCCTGCGAAGCCTAAGGACCCATGTCTGACTCTGCAGATCCCACATAAGCCAGATGCATAAAGGTCGCACATGTGCACAAAGTGGTGCATGAGTCTGGAGTTCAATTGCAGTGTCCAGAAGTGCTGGCATGCTGATTCTCCCTCTCTCACTCTTGCTCTTTCATAAAAAAAAATTAATAAAAGAAATTAGGAGCTGGAGAGATGGTTTAGCAGTTAAGACACTTGCTTACAAAGTGAAAGGACCAAGGTTCAATTCCTCAGGATCCACGTAAGTCAGATGCACAAGGTGGTGCATGCATCTGGAGTTCCTTTGCAGTGACTGGAGGCCCTGGCACATCCATTCTCTCCCCCTCCCTCTTTCTCTCTCAATTAAATAATTTTTTTTTATATTTTATAATCATGGACATTGTTAATAAAAATTTGGAAGAAAAATAAATAATTAAAAAAAAACTTTGGTGTGTATATGTGTGTAATGTGTGCCATCGAATGCATGTAGAGGTAGAGTTGAGGATAAGTTCAAGGTGTCTGGGTTACAGCTTCTTTGAGATAGGGTCTCTTATTGCAGCACAGGAACTGCCAGACTGCAAAAGAATGTCATATTAAGTTGGGCGTGGTGGCGCATGCCTTTAATCCCAGCCCTCGGGAGGCAGAGGTAGGAGGATTGCCATGAGTTCGAGGCCACCCTGAGACTCCATAGTGAATTCCAGGTCAGCCTGGGCTAGAGTGAGACCCTACCTCGAAAAATAAAAAAAATAAAAAAAAAAAGAATGTCATATTAGCTGGCCTGTGAGCTTTGAGTTCTCCTGGATCCATCTCCCATTGTTGTAGGCTAGATGGGATCACAAATGGACCGGCCACTTGCCTCTGGCTTTACGTGGGTGCTGGAGAATTGAACTTGGTCCAGCAGGCTTTGCAAGCAAACCCTTTTAACCACTGAACCATCTCCTTGGCTCCCTCAGTTCTCTCCCCCCTTTTAAAAAAGTTTTATTTATTTATTTGCTTTTTAAATATTTTATTCATTTTTATTTATTTATTTATTTGAGAGCAACAGACACAGAAAGAAAGAGGCAGAGAGAGAGAGAGAGAGAGAGAATGGGCACACTAGGGCCTCCAGTCACTGCAAACGAACTCCAGATGCGTGCGCCCCCTTGTGCATCTGGCTAATGTGGGTCCTGTGGAATCGAGCCTCGAACTGGGGTCCTTAGGCTTCACAGGCAAGCACTTAACTGCTAAGCCATCTTATGTGTGAGGGGGGCACACCAGAGTCTTGCAGCTGTGTTCAGATGCCCTGTCTGCTTTATGTTTGTGGTTGGGGAATTAAAGCCTGGCCAGCAGGCTTTGCGAACAAACACCTCTAGCCACTGAGAATCCTCCTGCCCTTAAAAATATTTAATTATTTATTTGACAGAGAGATTTGACAGACACAGAGAGAGAGATTATGGGCATGCTGCTACAAATGAACTCAGATCCATGCACCATTTTGTGCATCTAGCTTTACATAGGTACTGCAAACCCAGGCTGTCAGACTTTGTAAGCATGTACTTTTAACTGCTGAGCCATCTCTCTAGCATGCTGCCCTGCCTTTTAAAAGGTGCTCCAGGGCTGAAGAGATGGCTTAGTGGTTAAGCGCTTGCCTGTGAAGCCTAAGGACTGTGGTTCAAGGCTCCATTCCCCAGGACCCACGTTAGCCAGATGCACAAGGGGGCGCACGCATCTGGAGTTCATCTGCAGTGGCTAGAGGCCCTGGCGTGCCCATTCTCTCTCTCTCTCTCTCTCTCTCTCTCTCTCTCTATCTGCCTCTTTCTCTCTCTGTCTGTCACTCTCAAATAAATAAATAAAAATAATAAACAAAAAAATTTTAAAAGGTGCTCCAGGACCGCCAGCCATTGCAAATGAACTCCAGATGCATGCGTCACCTTGTGCATCTGGCTTATGTGGGTACTGGTAAATGAAACCTGGGTCCTTAGGTTTCATAGGCAAGTGCCTTAACCACTAAGCAATTTCTCCAGCTTTTAAAAATACTTTTTATTATTTATTTGCATGTGGTGGTGGTGGGGTGCCAGGGCTTTTTGCCATTGCAAGTGAATGTCACATGCTTGTGCCACTTTTTTCATCCCGTATCACGAGTGGCTTGGGAATTAAACTTGTGCTGGGGAAATGGAGACAACCTTCCTGGGACTGTCTGAGATGGAGACAAGAGCTCTCTAGGTTCAGTGAGACCTTGTCTCAAAGAATAAAGTGGAGAGCCAGGTGGTATACTCCTATAATCCCAGACTCCGAAGGAAGAGGTAGGAGGATTGTTGTGAGTTCAAGGCCAGCCTGGATCTACACAGTGAATTCCAGGTCAGCCTGGGCTAGAGTGAAAGCCTACTTCAGAAAAACAAACACACAAAAAAATTCCTCCCTTTGGGACCCTCTGACATCTACAGTGAGCTTTCATTTCCAGTATCCCTCAGGGAGTGAGCAGCGCTCTCAGAACTAAGCATTATCTCAGCGCAGCCTGGAACCCTTGGCCTTCTGGGCAGGAAAAATTGTGAGAGAGCTGTCACTTAGCTCACATTGAGACTACAGTTTTGGCCTCTTCTCACAGCTGCATTTTTGTTGTCGTTGTTTAGTATCTTTTGTTTTTCGAGGTAGGGTCTCACTCTAGCCCAGGCTGGCCTGGAATTTACTGTGTATTTTTTTTTCCTTTTTAAATATTTTATTTATTTATTTGAGAAAGGGAGGGAGAGAGAAAGAGGCAGAGACAGAGGATGGGCACATCAGGGTCTCCAGCCACTGCAAAGGAACTTGACCCACTGAGCCATTTCCTCAACCTCTCCCCATTGCATTTTTTAAAATTCATTTTTTAATAACAGCCATACTTATAGACAAGAAGCCATGGTAATTACCCCCCTCAACAATGCCCTTCACAATCTCATTCTCCATTGTATCTCCTCCCCCTCTCAATCAGTCTCTCTTTAATTTAATTTAATTATTTATTTGAGAGCGACAGACACAGAGAGAAAGACAGATAGAGGGAGAGAGAGAGAATGGGCGTGCCAGGGCTTCCAGCCTCTGCAAATGAACTCCAGACATGTGCGCCCCCTTGTGCATCTGGCTAACGTGGGACCTGGGGAACCGAGCCTCGAACCGGGGTCCTTAGGCTTCACAGGCAAGTGCTTAACCGCTAAGCCATCTCTCCAGCCCTCTCTTTTATTTTGATGTCATCATCTTTTCCTCCTTTTATGATGGTCCTGTGTAGGTAGTGTCAGGCACTGTGAGGTCATGGATATCCAGGCCATTTTGTATCTGGAGGAGCATGTTGTAAGGAATCCTACCCTTCTTTGGGCCTTTACATTCTTTTTTTTTTTTTTTTTTTTTTTTTTTTGGTTTTTCAAGGCAGGGTCTCACTCTGGTCCAGGCTGATCTGGAATTAGCTGTGTAGTCTCAGGGTGGCCTTGAACTCTCAGTGATCCTCCTATCTCTGCCTCCCAAGTGCTGGGATTAAAGGCATGCGCCACCACACCTGGCTGGGTCCTTACATTCTTTCCACCACCTCTTCCTCAATGGACCCTGAGCCTTGGAAGGTGTGATAAAGATGTGCATTTTTTTTTTTTCTTTCTGTTTTTTCTAGGTAGGGTTTCACTCTAGTCCAGGCTGACCTGGAATTCAGTATGTAGTCTCAGGGTGGCCTTGAGCTCTTGGTGATCCTCCTTCCTCTGCCTCCCAAGTGCTGGGATTAAAGGTGTGCGCCACCACACCCTGCTCCCCATTGCATTTTTATGATCCCACATTACTCCCAAGTCCACAACCACCTCAACCCCTTCAAAGTCCTTTATGGTAGGCCTCTTTTCTGGACAGACACCTTGCTAGACCCAGAGGCACATTATCTGTCTCAGTTGTTATATCACTGGAACAGACAATTAAGGCTATCACTGGTTAAATACAGCACCAAACCTGACCTCAGCTTTTCAGGATCACCTCATATTAGCCAGGAGATTGGGTCTATCTTAAAACCCTTCTGAGAGATAAAATGCCACTCAAACTGTCTGGATCCAGCTTTATCCTTAAATTCTGCTCACATGTCTAACTGCAGCTGAGCTGTAAGATCTGTCACCTTGGGTTCATCTGTCCAGCATTTAAGGCTGATCCACCCCCTGGATCTCACCTTTCAGAGTCTTGTAATACATTTTTACAAACCCCTCATAGAATTCACTATGTAGTTTTAGGGTAGCCTTGAACTCTTGACAACCCTTCTACTTCTGCCTCCCAAGTGCTGGAATTAAAAGCATGTGCCACCACATCAGGCTTTTTTTTTAAATTTTTAAAAATATTTATTTACTTTTTTTTTGTTTTGTTTTTTCAAAATAGGGTCTCACTGTAGCTCAGGCTGACCTGGAATTCATGTGTAGTCTCTGGGAGGCCTCGAACTCAGGGCATTCCTCCTACCTCTGCCTCCCTAGTGCTAGGATTAAAGGTGTGAGCTACAATTACAACCAGCTGGGTTTTTGTTGTTGTTGTTGAGGTAGCATCTCACTCTAGCCCAGGCTAACCTGGAACTCACAGCAATTCTCCCACCTAGGCCCCCGGAGTGCTGGGATTAAAGATGTGTACCACCACATGTGGCTTCCATCTTACTTTGTGGGAAAAGGTCTGTCACTGTACAATTCAGCTAGATTGTCTAGCCAGCAAATCCTACCAGTCGTTCTGTCTCCAGCTCCCCAGCTCTGAAACCAGCACACGTTACCATGCCCAGTTTTTATGAGGGTACAGAAGATTGAACTCACTGGGCAAGCACTGAGCACTGAGCCATCTCTCCAACCCCCAGTGAAACGTCCTGGGCTGTTCCTGGACTCAAATGGTGACTTACCTTGACTTACAGCCCTGTCTATTCCTCTATCCAACAGCCCTTGCCTGTTCTAGGGTTTCTTCTCACCCTAGCCTTTAATTATTGCTGTACCCTGGTTTTCCTACAGTTATGCTGTGGTATCATCTACAATACAGGTTTCAAAATAAAAAATAAATAAAAACAAAAAAATGTAAGCCAGGTGTGGTGGAGCACTCCTTTAACTCCAGCACTCGGGAGGCAGAGGTAGGAGGATTAAGGCCAGCCTGAGATTGTATAGTGAATTCCAGATCAGCCTGGGCTAGAGTGGGACCCTACCACACACACACACACACACAAAAAATCAAAGTGCTGGGGTTGAAGAGATGGCTCAGCAGTTAAGGCACATGCCTGTAAAGCCTAAAGACCCATGTTTGATTCCCCAGTACCCACGTAAAGCCACATGCACAAAGAGGTGCATGCATCTGGAGTTCATTTGCAGTGGCTGGAGGCCCTGATGCACCCATTCTCTCTTTCTCTCCTTGCAAATAAAAATGTTAAAAAAAAGGGGGGGGTGGATAGGAATAGATGGTAAGACCCTATTGCTGACGAGTCCACATACTTGGGCTGCAAGGCCACTGAGAAATCCTGCTGGAACTGAGCTGATAACCTCCTCTATGTAGACCAGCTGACAGAAAGCTGGAAGAAGCCATTCTGCATGCAGTTTAATGGGAGAAAGAGAAATCACCAGTGAAGATACTCAACAGTGGACACTGCAAGCCTTATATTTGGCCAGCCAGGCCAAATGAGCCAACGGGCACAATAGTGGCATGTCTGTCATGGTGGAAACCCTTAAAACAGGGGTAGTTATGAGCCCTAGGGGTGTAACATCTGCTGCTGTCTGGCTAAATGTATATACTGTGCTTATCAAACTATCCAGTAAGCACTTCTCTTAATGTTCATACCCTTATATTAATGCTACTCTCAGTTTTGGTTGAGAATCTTCTCTTTTCAGATAGCAGTGACCTTGGGACGACTCAGAAGGTATCATGGAGCTGGAAAAAAGTGACCACAGTGCTCAGTAATCTCTCTATCACACCTTCCAAGACTCAGGGTCTAATGAAGAAGAGGTGGCAGAAAGAATGTAAGAGCCAAAGGAAGGGTAGGACTCCTTACAATATGCTCCCCCCAGACACAAAATGGCCTCACAGTTCCTGGCACTACCTACACAAGACCATCATAAGAGGAGGAAAATATCATGACATCAAAATAAAAGAGAGACTGATTGAGATGAGGAGAGGATATGATGGAGAATGGAGTTTCAAAGGGGAAAGTGGGGGCAGGAGAGTATTACCATGGGATATTTTTTATAATCATGGAAGTTGTTAATAAAAATTTGAAAAAAAAAGGGGGGTTGGAGAGATGGCTTAGTGGTTAAGCGCTTGCCTGTGAAGCCTAAGGACTCTGGTTGGTTTGAGGCTTGATTCCCTAGAACCCACGTTAGCCAGATGCACAAGGGGACGCCCACATCTGGATTCATTTGCAGTTGCTGGAAGCCCTGGCGCGCCCATTCTCTCTCTCTCTCTGCCTCTTTCTCTCTCTGTCTGTCACTTACAAATAAATAAAAATAAAGAAAAAAATGTTAAAAAAAGAAAAACAAAACTAACCAGGCATGGTGGCTCACAGCTTTAATCCCAGTACTAGAGAAGCAGAGGTAGGAAGGTCACTGACTGAGACAAGCCTGGAACTATAAGGCTCCACAAGCCTGGAACTATAAGGCTCCAGGTCAGTCTGGGTTAGAGTTCTTTAAAAAAGAAAAGAAAACCAGGTTGGAGAGATGGCTCAGATGTTAAAGGCACTTGATTGCAAAGCCTTACAGTCTGACTTCGATTCCCCAGTACCCATGCCAGACACACAAAGTGGTACATACATCTGGAGTTTGTTTACACAGGCAAGAGGACCTGGGATACCCATACTATTTCAGTCTCAATATTAAATAAATATATGAAAATATATATATTTATGAAGAAAGAAAAAAAAGCTAAGAGCTGAAGAGATGGTTCAGCAGTTAAGGCATGTGCCTGCAAAGCCTAACGACTTGGGTTCGATTCCCCAGTACCCACATAAAGTCAGATGCACAAAATGGTGCATGCGCCTGGAGTTTGATTGCTGTAGCTACAAGCCCAGCTACATCTAGTCTCTCTCTGCTGGGTGTGGTGGCATATGCTTATAATTCCATCATTTAGGAGGCTGAGGTAGGAGGACCACTGTGAATTTGAGGCCAGCCAGAGACTACATAGCCTGGGCTAAAGCAAGACTCTACCTCTAAGAACAAAGTAGAAAAGAAAGAAAGAAAGAAAGGGAGAAAGAAAGAAAGAAAGAAAGAAAGGGAGAAAGAAAGAAAGAAAGGAAGGAAGGAGGGAAGGAGGGAGGGAGGGAAAGAACATAGGGAGGGGCATGGTGGCGCACGCCTTTAATCCCAGCACTTGGGAGGCAGAGGTAGGAGGATTGCCATGAGTTCGAGGCCACCCTGAGACTACACAGTGAATTCCAGGTCAGCCTGGGCTAGAGTGAGACCCTACCTTGGAAAAAAAAAATGTGTTTGTAGAGGGGGTTCGTCTCACCCACTTTCCCTAACAGCATCCTCAATCCCATGTACTGAGGAGCTACAGAAGGTATGACTTCCTGGTGCCACCGAAAAATAGGGTGCAAGCCAAAACTTGTTCTTATACTGCACCACCGCTCGTTGAAAATCTGATTTGAAGGCATCTCCCAGTTTGAACAAAAGAAATGTGTCTGGTTTTGTGCTGGAGAACCTTCATTACTAAGTATCAAAAAAAAAAAAAAAAAAAAAAGACACTTGGGATGCAGAGGTAGGATTGCTGAGTTTTGAGGCCACTCTGAGAATAGAGTGAATTCCAGGGCTACCTGGGCTCAAGCAAGACCCTACCTTAATAAACAAAAAAATAAAATTTTTAAAAAAATTTAAAAGGAGAAACTAATCTGAATTGTATGCAGTCAGAATGGAAGGATTTCTCGTAAAACAGCACCACCTGCTCAAAATCGTTCAATAGTGTATGTGACACCCCTGGATTGAGGCACTGAATTTGGAGGCATATTTCATGAAGACAGAGGAAAAGTCTTCTGCACAACTTGCAATGTGGTTCTGAACCATGTCTGCAACTCAGCCATGAGTGAACATCTACAGTCAAGACACGGGCTGGGGAACTGAAGGCGTTTGCCTGTGAAGCCTAAGGACCAAGGTTTGATTCCCCAGGATTCATGTAAGCCAGATGCACAATGGGACACATGCATCTGGAGTTCGTTTCCAGTGGCTTTTAATATATTTATTTGAGTGAGGGAAAGAGGCAGAGAGAGAGAGAAAATGGACACGCCAGGGCTTCTAACCACTGCAAACGAACTCCAGGCACATGTGCCACCTGATGCATGTCTGGGTTACGTGGGTGCTGGGGAATTGAACCGAGGTCCTTTGGCTTTGTAGGCTAGCGCCTTAACCGATAAGCCATCTTTCTAGCCCTAAAAACCTAAAAATGCATTTTAAAGTCAAGACACATACTAAGAAGCCGGGCGTGGTGGTGCACACCTTTAATCCCAGCACTCAGGAGGCAGAGGTAGGAGAATCGTCATGAGTTCAAGGCCACCCTGAGAATCTATAGTGAATTCCAGGTCAGCCTGGACTAGAGCAAAACTCTACCTCAAAAAAAAAAAAGTTGTTCTAAAACTGGGCATGGTGACTCACACCTTTAATCCTAGCACTGGGGAGGCAGAGGTAGGAGGATCTGTGAATTCAAGGCCATCCTGAGATTATGTAGTGAATTCGATTAGCCTGGGCTAGAGTGAAGCCCTACCTTGAAAATCAAAAACAAACAGAACAAAAACAAAACAAAAACAAAAAATAGGAAAAGCCTTGGTGTGGTGGCACATGTCTTATTCTCAGCACTCTGGGGGCAGAGGTAGGAGGATCCTATGAGCTCAAGGCCAGTGTGGGGCTACAGAGTGAGTTCCAGATCAGCCCGGGCTACAGTAAGACCCTGACTCAAAAAAAAAAAAAGAAAGAAAAGAAAAAAAAAGAAAATGGTGCGGGGTTAGCTGGAGAGATGGCTTAGTGGTTAAGGCACTCAGGTTTGATTCCTCAGAACTTACACAAGCCAGTCTGGAGTTTGTTTACAGTGGCTAGAGTCCCTGGCGTGCCCATTCTCTGTCTAATAAATAAATATGAATAATAATAAAATAGTTTTAAAAAGTAGGACAGACAGAGGCAAAGAGATTAGTTTTTTTAAATTTTTTTGTTTTATGTTTATTTATTTATTTGAAAGTGACAGACAGAGAAAGAGGCAGAGAGAGAGAGTGAGAGAGAATGGGCACACCAGAGCCTCCAGCCACTGCAAATTAACTCCAGACGCATGTGCCCCCTTGTGCATCTGGCTAACGTGGGTCCTGGGGAATCGAGCCTTGAACCAGGGTCCTTAGGCTTCACAGGCAAGCACTTAACTGATAAGCCATCTCTCCAGCCCAGTTTTTTAAAAAATATTTTCAATTTTATTTATTTGAGAGAGAGGAGAGAAGAGACAGACAGAGATAGTGGCCTCCAGCCACTGCAAATGAACTCCAAATGAATGTGCCCCCTTGTGCATCTGGCTTATGTGGGTCCTGGGGAGTTGAACCGGGATCCTTTGGCTTTGCAGGCAAATGCCTTAACAGATAAGCCATCTCTCCAGCCCCAAAAGAGGTTAGTTTTAACTATAAGTCTTAGCATTAACACAAAAGAGGCCAGGTGTTGTGGTGCATGTCTTTAATCCCAGCAGAGACAGAGGCAGGAGGACTGCCCTGAGTTTGACACAGCCTGAGAATACATAGTGAATTCCAGGTCAGCCTGGGCTAGAGAGAAACCCTACCTCAAAAAACAAACAAACAGGGTTGGAGAGATGGCTTAGTGGTTAAGCGCTTGCCTGTGAAGCCTAAGGACCCCGGTTCGAGACTCCATTCCCCAGGACCCACGTTAGCCAGATGTACAAGGGGATGCACACATCTGGAGTTCGTCTGCAGTGGCTGGAGGCCCTGGCACGCCCATTCTCTCTCTCTCTCTCTCTGCCTCTTTGTCTGTCACTCTCAAATAAATAAATAAAAATAAACCAAAACAAACAAAAAAAAAGAGATGCTTATGGACTGGAGAGATTGCTTAGTGGTTAACGCACTTGCCTGTGAAGACTAAGGACCCAGGTTTGATTCCCCAGAACTCATGTAAGCCAGATGCACATGGTAGTGCATGCATCTGGAGTTTGTTTTCAGTGGCTGGAGGCAGTAGCCTGCCCATTCTAACAAATAAATATTAATTTTAAAAAGTGCTTAGGGGAAAGGTTAGTGCACATCCAAATCTGAGTGCGGACTTCTCAAGAGAGTCCCTCTTAAGTGGCTTAATAATAGCCATATATATATATAATTATTTTGGTAGCTTCTGAAGTTACACTGGACAAGGGGTTTCTAAGTTGTTGTTTTTTGTTTTTTTTTTTTCTCTCTCTCTCTTTTGGGTAAACGAGATCATAGGGCAGTTTCTGACGTGCACTGCATAGAGTGACAGCTGATAAGGTGAAACCACAGGTCACAAGGCTTGCACAATAGCTAAGACATCTTTGTACTGATTTATTAAAGAACTTTATAGTCTTGTTTGTGAGATTTCTAGAAAAGTCCAAGTTTACAGCTGGCAAAGGAGTAAAGTTAAACTCAAAGGTTATATGTGTTCCTGACTTAAGCATGGTTCACTGCTACTTTAGCGTTATTTGAAATGTCTCTAGATAAGAGGAATATTGTCACATGCTGTCAATTCTGGAATTCTACCTACAGCCAAACTCTAGGGTAAGGGGCTACTTTTCCTACCCATGTACCCTTAACTTTCTCTGTCTTCCTAGGGTTTCACTCCAGGCCAGGCTAACCTGAAATTCACTGTGTAGTCTCAGGATGGCCTTGAACTCATGGTGATTCTCCTACCTCTGCCTCGCAAGTGCTGGGATTAAAGCCGTGCACCACCATGCCGGGCTCTCTCTGAGGGATTTTTTTAAAAATTAATTTCTTTGCAAGTGGGAGGAGGGTGGGGAGAGGAGACAGAGAATGGGCTCGCCAGGGTCTCTAGCCAGTGCAAACAAACTCCAGATGCATGTGTCCCCCCCTTGTGCATCTGGCTTACATGGGTACTGGGGAATCGAAACTGGGTCATTTGGCTTTACAGGCAAACACCTTAACTTCTAAGCCATCTCTCCAGCTCCCTCTAAGGGTATGTTTTTAAATTTATTTGAGAGAGAGAGTATGAGTGCACCAGGCCCTCGAGCCACTGCAAACAACCTCCAGATGAAAGAGCCACCTTGTGCATCTGGTTTATGAGGGTACTGGGGAATTGAACCTGTGTCCTTAGGCTTCCCAGGCAAGTGCCTTAACCACTAACTAAGCCATCTCTCCACACCCCTCATATTTTTTTTTTTTTTTTTGCTTTTGTTTTTCCCTGAGGTAGGGTCTTGCTCTAGGTTAGGCTGACCTGGAATTTACTATGTAGTCTCAGGGTGGCCTAAAATTCACGGCAATCTTCCTACCTCTGCCTCCCAAGTGCTAGGATTAAAAGGTATGTGTCACCATGCCCTGCTCCTCTGGGATTTTGATCCCTTAATCTTAAGGACTGATAATGGCTGAAGACATGGAGCTTGCCTATGCAGGTACAGAAAGTCTCAACTTGCCTGGTCTAAGGGGAAGTTTGAAAGCTTGGGGACTGGCAGATCATCATACTGTAAGAGGCTGCTATTACCAGAATTATCAACATACAGACAAGGTCCACAGCAATGTGTTCTGCCGAATCCAGAGATTAGTACAACTGGCAAGACCTTTTTATCATGAGGTGCTCGAGAATCATGGTGTGAATTCCAGTCCTTGCGAGGTAGAGGCAAAAGGATCAGGAGTTCAAGGTCATCCTTAGCTCCCTAGTAAGTTTATGGCCAGCCTGGACTACCTAAGACTTTTTTCTTTCTTTCTTTTTTTTTTGGTTCTTTTGGTTTATCGAAGTTGGTAGGGTCTCGGTCTAGCTCAGGCTGGCCTGGAATTCACTGTCGTCACAGGGTGGCCCTCAAACACATGGTGATCCTACCTCTGCCTCCCGAATGCTAGGATTAGAGGTGTGTGCCACCATGCCCAGCTTCCTAAAACCCTTTCTTAAAAAACAAAAACGTAGCCGGGCGTGGTGGCGCACGCCTCTAATCCCAGCACTCAGGAGGCAGAGGCAGGAGGATCGCCGTGAGTTCAAGGCCACCCTGAGATGACAGAGTTAATTCCAGGTCAGCCTGAACCAGAGTGAGACCCTACCTCGAAAAACAAAAACAAAAACAACAACAACAAAAAAACCAAAAAACGAACGAACAACAACAAAAAACCCTCAATGAGGCAGAATTGCTATGTTTGAGGTCAATCTGGTCTACATAGTGAGTCCCAGGTCAGCCTGAACTATACAGTGAATCCTTGTTTAAAAAGAAAAGGCTTGCTGGGCGTGGTGGCACACGCCTTTAATCCCAGCACTCAGGAGGCAGAGGTAGGAGGATCAACATGAGTTTGAGGCCACCCTGAGACTACATAGTGAATTCCAGGTCAGCCTGAGCCAGAGTGAGACCCTACCTCGAAAAACCAAAATAAAATAAAAAAGAAAGGCTCGCCAGGTGTGGTAGCACATGCCCTTAATCCCAGCACTGGGGAGGCAGGAGGATTATTCCAGGTCAGCCTGAGCTAGAGTGATCCTACCTCGAAAAAAAAAAAACAAAAAGAAAAAGGCTAGACGTAGCTCAATGGTAATTTACCTGGTATGTGTGAGGCCCTGGGTTTAATCCTCAACACCACTCACACAAAATAACAAAAACAGGAGGCAAGCCGGGCATTGTGGTGCACGCCTTTAACCCCAGCACTCGGGAGGCAGAGGTAGGAAGATCACCGTGAGTTTGAGGCCACTCTGAGACTCCATAGTGAATTCCAGGTCAGCCTGGGCTAGAGTGAGACCCTACCTCGAAAAACAAACAAAAACAAACAAACAAACAAAAAAATCCCCCAAACAACCAGGAGGCAGAGGTGGAAGAATCACCATGAGTTCGAGGCCACTCTGAGAATACATAGTGAATTCCATCCAGGTCAGCCTGAGCTAGAATGAAACCCTACCTCAAAACCTTTCTCCTCCAAAAAAGAAAACAATGTATTTGGAGAGAACATACATCTGTACTTATTTCTTTTCATTATTACTTAGACAATATGGTCTAATTGCTATTATCAACATTTATTATTATTATTGTTTTTTCGAGGTAGTCTCACTAGCTCAGGCTGACCTGGAATTCACTATGTAGTCTTAGGTGGCCTTGAACTCTCTGCAATCCTTCTACCTCTGCCTCCCAAGTGCTGGGATTAAAAGCATGCACCGCTAAACCCTGCTTATAAACAGTTATTTGCATTGCATTGGGTATGCTATCAACCAGTGATGGAGGAACATGGGTAGGAACATGGGGTGCGGGGGACGGAAAGCAAAGCAAAACCAAGAAACAGACCAGGTGTTGTGGTGCTTGCCTTTAATCCCAGCACTTGGAAAGCAGTGGAAGGAGGATCACTGTGAATTCCAGGTCGGCCTGGGCTAGAGTTAGACCCTACCTGATAAAAACAAAACAAGCTGGGCATGGCGGCGGGTATAGTGGTACAAGAAAATAAAAAAGCTGGCCATTCTGTTCATAACATAATATTCCAGTGGACTGGTTTATATTGATTGCCAACTTGACAGGAGCTAGACTCACCTGTGAGGGAATGTGTAGATTAGGTTAGCTTGTGCTTTCCTATGGATTATGAGTTATTTGCAAGCAGAGGCAGACAGTGAGGATGAATGAATGAATATGGGAGTACCAGGGCCTCCTGCCACTGCAAAGGAACTCCAGATGCCATGTACCATCTTTTTTTTTTGTTTGTTTTTGTTTTTTTGAGGTAGAGTTTTGCTGTAGCCCAGGCTGACCTGGAACTCATTATGTAGTTTCAGAATGGTCTTGAACTTGTAGCAATCCTCCTACCTCTGCCGCCCAAGTGCAGGGATTAAAGGCGTGAGCCACCAGGCCTGGCTTGCATATACCATTTTGTACATCTGGCTTTACTTGGGTCCTGGGGATTTGGACCCAGACCATCAGGCTTTGTAAAACAAGTGCCTTTATTGGCTGAGCCGTCTCTCCAGCCCCCCGAAGTTAGCCACCGGAACCGTGGGGCACATTCCATGGTCTGAGGCTGGTTGGGCACCAGTGCTCATGGCTCTGCTACCCGTGCTGCAACATGAGCCCTGCTCCTGCCACGCTTCCCCAGCCTGGGTGAACTCTACCGTCTGAAACGGTAAGCAGAAATAAACGTTTTTCTTCCCTGAACTGCTTCTGGCTGGGAGTTTTGTCCTAGCAACAAGAAAGTAACGGATATACCTGCCGTGTTCGGTGCAGCTCCATCTCCATGGCAAAGTAGGATACAAGCCACACATGCCCTGACTCCAGGTATTGGGCCTGAAACCTGCTGTCACTGTGAAGCAGGACCCACCCTGTCAGTAGCTAATGTCCCAGGAGATGATGCCACTGGAATCTTCCAGAATCATACTAAAATGATCTCCGACTCTGGGACAGATCATCAGGCATGTTCGAACAGACCCAGAATCCCACAACCATACGTGACCTCTGGGTGACCTGAGAAAACCTGTAGACCTGCCTGCCACAGCTGAAACCTTAGGGGTCCCATGGAATTACAGTGGGATACTACTTAGCAGAACTACCTTGTGCCATAGTCAGAGCCAGAGGGTGAAGTATGTAAGGACAACCTTTACAGATGAGATGTCTGGGTGGGAGGGGCAGTCTGTTGTTAGGCAGTTCCTTTATCCAAGGTCACAGATAGGGACACTGAAGCTGAGCGCCAGATCTGGATTTGGGGGAGCCTGCTCCTGTTCACTTCTGGTTTGTACTCCATCAAAAGCCTAGAGGTGGAGTCAGCCAAGTGAGCCTGTAGGAACTCCATACAACCCTTTCCTCAACACATTTGTGGAACATCAGCAATGTCCAACTACTTTGTGCAATAGGCAGGAAGTCGGTCTCAGCTTTCAGTGAGTACGAAACCAACAGGGAAAGGTAACCTGGGGGCTGGGTAAATGGCCCAGTGGTTAAGGCACTTGCTTATAAAGCCTAACAATATGGGTTCAGTTCCCTAGTATCCATGTAAAGTCAAATGCACAAAGTGGCCCATGCATCTGGAGTTTGTTTGCATTGGCTAGTGGCCCTGGTACACCCATTGTTTCTGTACGTGTGCAAATAAACAAATTATTTAAAAAAATTTAAGAGCTGGAGCCAGGTGTGGTGGCACACCCCTTTAATACCAGCACTTGGGAGGTAGAGGTAGGAGAATTGCTTTGAGTTCGAGGCCACCTTGAGACTAGTGAATTCCAGGTCAGCCTGATCTAGAGTGAGACCCTACCTCCAAAAACAAAAATAAAAAAAATGAGCTGGGCATACTTTAATCCCAGCACTTGGGAGGCGGAGGTAGGAGGCCATCAGACTACATAGTGAAGTCGAGGTCAGCCTGAGGTAGAGCCTCACTCTACCTCGATAAACCAAACAAAACAAAAAATCCAGGTTGGCCTGAGCTAGAGTGAGATCAACCTAGAAAAACTAAAAAACCACAAGATGAAGAACAGGAGCGAAGGGTAGAGGGACCTGCTGAGCTGTGATTAACTCAGGGAGCTATCTTGTCCTTTAGTTCTGTAAGGACCCATGACCATTATCCCTGCTCCGGAGGTAACCCAGCTGCTTAAGGGGAGGGGGCTTTCTCTTGGGTCTGACATACCCCCCACCAGGCCCTTCAGTGTCAGAAGACCAGATAGCCTGTTATGATGGGGTACCAAGGAGACGCCCAACCACTGGGAGGAAACAAGGGAACAGGGCTGCTGTAAACATGGGACTCCACCCGGAACGGAAACACCTGTGGCTGGAGGGGCCACCCTCCGCAAAGCCTCACCCCTCCTCTGGGTCACTGCCTAGGTTATTTTCTCCTGGGTCTATGCACCTCACCCTTTAAGCAGGCTCAGGCCCTCCTCTGACCTGTCCCAGCCCTTCCTGCCACCCATTTGATATAGGCCCACTTCCTGACAGGAACCCCCGCCCTTGCAGGCCTGGGTAAAAGGCAGAGCAGTCCCCTGGGTTTGCATCCCTTGAGGGAGCTCTGGAAGGAGCAACAGATTCCTCTCCTCATGGCCCGGTCTCCCAACCCTTGTACCAGTGCTGTGCTTCAGACCCTGGTACAGGCCTGGGGGACAGGGACCTGAGGACCCCAGCACCTGCTGCGTGAACGTTCCAGGACAGCTGCTGTGGTTTCCCACTTCAGATGGGCCTTCCCACCAGGTTGGAATGTGCTTCCCTCCCACCTGTGCTTTCTTTCCGCAGTTCTGCCTTTTATCCCCACAGCTGACACCCTAGGGTCCTCTTCCTTCTCAACCCTATCGCCCTTTTGCTGTAGCTTCCAAACCCTCCCAACTGCAGCTGCTGCTTTCTACCAGAACACCATCAAACACCTGCCCTGGCAGCTGGTACTTTAGCTTCCAAAACCTTGGGCTTTCAGAAAGCTCTATTTCCTAGAATTCCAGCTGAAGCCTTGCTCACTCCAGGAGCTCACAGGACCCTGTGTGCCCCTGAGCTATGGGAGACAGGACACTCAAGGGAAGCTGACTCTCAGCTCAGCCAGGCTGGCAGGAATGTCTCTGCCCAGGGGCTCAGCAGGCTGCAGAAAGCTAGACTAGAGCCCAATCAGTGCAGTGGAGCTCAGTTCACCCTCCTCACTTCCTCCCCAACCCGGGGAGAGGCGCATATTACCAAGTAGTTGCCCACATATGCTTACATGCTATGTGACAAGAACAAAAAAGGACTCCAGGTAGATCTTCCCACCCCATTATTTGAAGACCCTGCTTCCCATGCCAGTCCTGGCAATACCTCTCTTCTGAGTGTAAAGAGACCCGCAAGTCTGGGCTATGAATGGGAAAATAGTTTTATTTTTTGTCTGGGGAGTCAGCCAGTGTTCAGCCTCAGAACTTCTGGAACTGCTTCTTGGTGCCAGCAGCCTTGGTGACTTTCAGCACATTGAAACGCACAGTCTTGCTCAGGGGCCGGCACTCGCCCACCGTCACGATGTCACCAATCTGCACGTCCCTGTGGGAAGGATGGTGTCCTCAGGAACAGTAGGCCCAGCAGGCCTCCAGAGATCTTCACTTTCAGCACCACACTGAGTGTTCCCTGTCTTGGCTCCACCCAGCCCAAAAGGCCCATCTACCTCTAGGAACTGAACATAAATTATAGCTTCCATCTCCCAGACTCCTAGGGGTGCCTATACCTCCCCCACCAAGGAGAACCAGCCTCTGCAACCAGTGCCCCATACCACCTCGTTCTGCTTCCTGTTTAAGTCCTCTCCCCTGCTCATGGTTCTGAGAAAGGTGACAAGGATTCTAGGACTTGCAGCCAGCAGCTCTAGTGCTCACCTGAAGCAAGGGGACAGATGCACAGACATGTTTTTGTGGCGCTTCTCGAACCGGTTGTACTTGCGGATGTAATGGAGATAGTCCCGGCGGATGACAATGGTCCTCTGCATCTTCATCTTGGTGACTACACCTGGGGGAGAGGGCAGACAGACCATGGGTTAGTTGGGCCTCATGAGTTAGGGAGCCAATGATAGCTTGGGAGAAGGCTGGGAGTTAAAATCGGCTAAATAGGACCCCCAAGAAGCCCTGCTTCTGGCATCAGCTTTATCAAGTGGCTGTTTCGGCAGTGCCTGTGGTAGACATCCGAAGACCATCGTGAAAACAGACATCATCTGCCAGTGACCCTGAAGGCTAGGAAGTCTAGGTACCCCAGAACCCCGCACTCACCAGACAGGATTCGCCCTCGGATGGAGACATTACCAGTGAAGGGACATTTCTTGTCTATGTAGGTGCCTTCAATGGCCTGAGGATAAAAGTAAGCTTTAGGGTTGGAGAAATGGCTCAGCGGTTAAGGCACTTGCCCACAAAGTCGGAGGACCATGGTTTGATTCACCAGGACCCATGTAAGCCAGATGCACAAGGAGTATGCACCTGGAGTTCATTTGCAGTGGCTGGAGGCCCTGGCGCAAGCATTCTCTCATTATTTCTATCTGCCTCTCTCTCAAATAAATAAATTTAAAAAATATTTAAAAAGAGAGTAAGCTTTAAAGCCAGGTGTGGTGGCACAGGCCTTTAATCCCAGCACTCGGGAGGCAGAGGTAAGAGGATGGCTATGACAGTTCAAAATTCCAGGTCAGCATGGGCTAGAGTGAAACCCTACCTTGAAAAACAAAAAACAAACAAAAAATTACATATATATAACACTAATCTTTAGCTAAGCTTACTGGCACAAGCCTTTTAATACCAGTACTCAGGAGGAAGAGGTAGGAGAACTGCTGTGATTTCAAACCAGCCTGGACTAGAGGTCCAGGTCAGCCTGGGTTAGAATGAGACACCCCCCCAACACACACAAACCAACCAAACCAAAAAAAGTTGAACTTTAGTGTTGGAGAGATGGCTCAGTGATTAAGGCACTTGCCTGTGAAGCCTAAAGGCCTGGGCTCAATTCTCCAGTACCCATGCAAGCCAGGTGCACAATGTGGTGCATGCATCTGCAGTTCATTTGCAGTGGCCGGAGGCCCTGGCACATCCATTCTCTTATCTACCTTTCTCTCTCAAATAAACAAATAAAAGATCTTTTAAAAAATGAGCTTTAGGTAAGTCTTTCTTAAACCGAGGTGTGGGTACTCCCAGGAACCTGAGAGGCAGCCACTCAGATGTGGGCAGGCCAACTGGTCCCCCAACACATGCAGGATCACAGGACAGTAATTCTTAGAGGCCCCTCCCCAACCTCTTTGGGCGTCTTGAAGCCTAGACCGATGTTCTTGTAGTAACGGGGAAGTTTCTCCTTGCCAGTTTCTCCCAACAGCACTCTCTTCTTGTTTTGAAAGATGGTAGGCTGCTTTTGGTAAGCTCGTTCAGTCTGCAGGATGGAGAGAGGAAGCTGGTGAACTTGCAAGCAACTGTGGAGCATTTAGATCCAAAGAAAAGCGCTCCAAAATGACACAAATACATGCACAAACCACCCTAAACCCAAAGTGATTACAGTTTATATGCCCTAAAGGGAGGATGTCCCACGGCCAAACTTCTAACACTTCCTGTGCCTTCAGCCAAGGTTATTCTCCCAAAGCCCTAATCATCCACATGAGGGTTCAAATCAAACGTAAGCAGTCTGGGAGGAAAGGCCTGTCATCCCAGCTACTTGAGAAGCTAAGGCAGGGCATAGCATGTTCGAGGCCAGACTAGGCTACATCCACAGGCCCTGTGTCAAAGTAAAACAAACATACACAAGTGTTGGGGGTGCAGCTTAGCAGTGGAGCGCTTGCCTGACCTGCATAAGGCACTGGCTTCTATCTTCAGGATTAAAAAGCAAAAAAAAAGCAAAAAAAAGCTAGAGAGATGGCTTAGCCATTAAAGACGCTTGCTTGCAAAGATAGTCCACCAGTTAAGATTGCTCAGCACCCACATAAAGCCAGACCCCAAAAGTAGCGCAAACAGTCCCAAGAGACCCTGGCTACCCCCCACTACCCAGACGTGTGTTAGACGTGGTGGTGCACGCCTCTTTAATCCCAGCACTTGAATTCGAGTCCACCCTCGGTTGTAGTGAGACTCTATTTTGGAAAAACACACACACAAGTGAGGCCGGCAAGCTTTAATTTCAAAATGTGGGAACTGGGGTAAGAGGATCACCATTCAGTTCAAAGTCAGCCCGAGCTAGAATTACAGGTTCATCTGAGGAAGAAACTGTGCCTCAAAAAAAGTCAGAAATTAAAATTATTAAACGATGGGTCCCACAGGATTACACCACGAGGCTGCGAAGCCCGAGCCCCTATTAATGTATAGACCTCAAGAACCTGGATTAAGGGACACGTACGCTCTGATTAACCAACAAATCATCAGGGAAAGCCGAAATAAACCCCAAAGTGGGGCGCACGGCCCGCAGACTCCGCGACAGTTCAAAGCGCCCACCTGAATGTCCGCCATCTTCCCGGCAGGCCGAGGAAAAGAGAGCGGAGTCCGCGTCCAGGTTTCCTTAACAGCTGAGTAAGAACGAGAGCGGAAATGACGTAAGGAGGCGGGTTAGCGCCAATCAGCTTGGTACTTCCGGCGCAATTCAGATGATGGACAGACCGCCCCGGAGCACGCGACTCGGAGAAAGTCCGTACACTGGCGATACCGGTGAAAGACGTATGTGGAAGCAGACATCTGATCTCGCGAGACTCTCTGGCGTGGTTTATGTTATCGCGAGAGCTGTTACGTTTCTGTGGGGCGCACATTCTCGTGAGATTTGGATACCGCGGGTTGTGTTCCTTGAGCGTTGGAACAGGAAGCGGTGGCAGCCATGTTTCTGCCGGGCACGTGCCATCTTGTGGCACATCTAAGGGTGATAGCTGCTCAGGAACTGACTTAAAGCGGCGTCCTGTGCTCCTCGGGATTTAGTGAACACAGGCTGTTCTGCTGCCATTCGATCTACAACAGCACTGATATAACTTTCCTGGATGATATAACTGTTCTACCCTGCGCTGCTACATGGTTACCATTGCCATTTGAAATGTGGCTTTTGCGACTGAGAACCAGAATTTGTAGCTGTATTTCACAGCTACTTAATTTTATTATTATTATTATTGTTTTTTGAGGTAGGGTCTCACTCTAATCCAGGCTGACCTGGAATTCACTATGTAGTCCCAGGGTGGCCTCAAGCTCAAGGCGATCCTCCTACTCTGCCTCCGGAGTGCTGGGGTGGCTCTGTTACTTAATAGACGTACGTGGCTCATAGTCTCTATGTTGAATGGCATAAGTCTATAACAAATAGTTTCCCCGGCTAGCCTCAACCCCCCTGCTTAACTCCGTGTAACTGCAACTAGGTTTTCCTTAGTCTGTTCTTGGTAGGGTTTCACTCTAGCTCAGGGTGATCTGGAATTCACTATGTATTTCCAGGGCGGCCTTGAACTCTTAGCAATCCTACCACCTACCTCCCCAGTGCTGGGATTAAAGGTGTGTGCCACCACCCCTGGCAAATACCTTAAAAAATGTCAGTTCTTCAGTCACTCTTCTTATGTTCATTAGCCACATGTAATTAACAGTATCTCAAACACTACAGGAGCAGAACACTTTAAAAAATTTTTCTTGACAACTTACATAATTATAGTCAATAAGGCATAATCCCTTCCCCTCCCCCTTCATAAATCCACTCTCCATCACATCCCCTCTCTCTCTCAATTAGTCTCTTATTTTGATACCATCTTTTCCTCCTATTATGAGGGTCCTGTGTAGGTAGTGCCAGGCATTACAAGATCATACTCAGGCCATTTTGTGCCTTAAGACTGCATTGTAAGCAGTCCTACCCTTCCTTTGGTTCTTACATTCTTTCCACTACTTCTTCCACAAAGCAATTTTTTTTTTCGAGGTAGGGTCTCACTCTAGCCCAGGCTGACCTGGAATTCACTATGTAGTCTCAGGGTGGCCTCGAACTCAAGGTTCCTACCTCTGCCTCCTGAGTGTTGGGATTAACGGTGTGCACCACCACGCCCAGCAAATTTTTTAATAAATGTATTTTCTAAATGTATTTGGAAGCAAGCAGAGACAGAGAATGGGCATGCCAGGGTCTCCAGCCACTGTTATTTAACTCTAGTGTATGTGCCACTTTGTGCATCTGGCTTTATGTCGGCAGTATTGGGGATTGAACCTGGGTAAAGCTTTTACCTTAACCACTGAACCATCTCTCCAGCCTGAAGCAGAACATTTCCATGAACATGGACAGCACTATTTTAGTTCAGAGAGGCTGATTTCTTCATAGTGCTGTTTTAAGTTTTTTTTCTTTATTTTTTATTTGAGAACAGAAAGAGGCAGATAGACAGAGAATGGGGTGCGCTAGGGCCTCCAGCCACTGAAGACAAACTCCAGATGCGTGTGCCCCCTTGTAAATCTGGCTAATGTGGGTCCTGGGGAATTGAGCCTCAAACTGGGGTCCTTAGGCTTCACAGGCAAGCGCTTAACCGCTAAGCCACTCTAGTCCTTTTCTTCTTTTTCAGGTTTCACTCTAGTCCAGGCTGACCTGAAATTCGTTATGAAGCCTCAGGGTGGCCTGGAACTCTAGGTGATCCTACCTCTGCCTACCAAGTGCTGGGATTAAAGGCTAGCACCACCACACCCAACCTTATTGCTGTTTTGAATTATAATAGCTGAGCCGGGGTTAGTGGGTCAGACCTGTAATCCCAGCTCTTGGACACAAGAATGGGTCATTGACGTTTCAGGCAGCTTAGACCACATGGCAAGTTCCAGAACAGTCAAAGGTACATAAGACCTCAGTTACAATGCTACCTGTGAAGCCTAAGGACCCAGGTTCAGTTCTCCAGGACCCATGTAAACCAGATGCACATAGTGGCACATGCATCTGGAGTTTATTTGTGGTGGCTAGAGGCCATGGCATTCCCCACATTTTTTCTCCCCACCAGTCTCTAATAAAAATTTTTAAAAGACCTTATTAGAAAAGACAGTTAAAATAAATTTAGGGAGCCAGGCATCGTGGTGCACGCCTTTGATCCCAGCACTTTGGAGGTAAAAGTAGGAAGATTGCTGTGAATTCAAGGCCAGCCTGAGACTACATAGTAATTTCCAGGTAAGACCCTACCTTGAAAAACCAAAAAAAAGGGGGGAGGGGAGTTGTCACATGAAAGTTATATCTTAAAATCGTTCTCACACTAGGTTTACTGTTATCTATAAAACACAAACCATACATGTGGATAAACTAAACCCTGTAGAGTGGTACAGGCCTGAAAGACCAGCTGAGGTAGGATCATGAGTGCAGGGAGCAGCCTGAGTGATGTGGAAGGAATCCAGTCTGAATGTAGCTGTTAAGCAAGACACCTTAAGAGGTAGGATTGCCATGAGTTTGAGGCCACCCTGAGAGTACATAGTGAATTCCAGGTCAGACTGCCTTAGAATGAGACCCTACCTCAAAAAACAAAAACAGAACAAAAGACACCTGAGAGGCCTCAGGCTAATCAAATCTAAGAGGATATAAATAAACCATATGAAAACCTAAACAAAAAGAAAAAAAAAACACCTGAAGGGCTTGGGATATAGCTCAACAGTTAAAAGTGCTTGCTTGTAAAGCTTGATAACCTGGGTTTGACTTCCCGATACTCACATAAGGCCAGAGGCCCAAAGTGGCTCACGTGTCTAGAGTTAAGTCTGCAGTCGCAGGAGACCCTAAAGCACCCATTTCCCCTCATTGCAAATATATATATACATATACACACAAGCTAGAGAGATGGTTTAGTGTTTAAGGCACTTGCCTGTAAAGCCTAAGGACCCAGACTTGAGTTCCCAGTACTCATATAAAGCCTATGCACAAGGCACCACATGGATCTAGAGACCCTGGCATACCCATTCTCTCATAAAATACCTGAGGGGCTGGCTGGACAAATGGCTTAGTGGTTAAGACATTTGCCTGCAAAGCCTAATGACCTGTATTCAATTCCCTAGCAGCCAAGTAAAGCCATATGCAAAGGTGGCTCATGCTTCAGGTTTTTAGAGTAGCTGCACGCCAGGGTGAACCCATTATGGGCTTGCAACTAAACACACAAACAAAAAAACCTGGAAATAATCATTTTGTTTTTCTTTGAATTTTGAGAAAGGCAGATTGAGATTGTGTATCCCAAGGCCTCCAGCCAGTACGAACTCCAGATTCATGCGCCTACTGGGTAATTGAGCAGTCCTCAGGCTCTGAGGAAGTGCTTTAACCACTGACCCATCTCTCCAGCCCCATTTTGTTTTCTTAAAAAATCGAACCAAGGTCCTTTGACTATGCAGGCAAAAACGCCTTACCCCCTAAACCATCTCTCCAGCTCTCATTTGTTTTTAAAATGTATTTTTATTTGCAAGCAGTTAAATGAGAATGGTTGCACCAGAACCTCCAGCTGCTGATCTATGTGTTGCCTTGTGCATCTGGCTTTACATGGGTATTTGGAACTCAAACCTGGGTCCTTAGGCTTGGCAGGCAAGTGCCTTAACTGTTAAGTCATCTCTCCAGCCCCATTTCCCATTTTGTTAGGGTTTATACTACATATCCTGGACTGGCTTTGAAATCACAGTAATCTTGTTAACAGGTGTCTAATACATGCTTTTTTGAATGCTTCAATAATCTAGAACCAGAGACTATATATACAGAAGGGCTGGGGATAGAGCACTCACCCAGTAAATGCAAAGCCCTGGGCTCCTTCCCCAATACTGCATAAGAACGGATTCCAGAGTCACTATAGCATGCAGTGAAGGTATTAGGTAATTTTTGACTTTGGAAACTGGGTATGATACAACTGATGTTTGGAAAATCTGCTTTTAGCCTTGTTAAGTTGCTTTATCAATGGCCAAGTGTTAATTAATCCTAGCTGATGTTGATTAACCAGAGCTTGAAACCAGTGTGGGTTACTGACCCTGTCTCAAAAGACAAAGGGTAAGGCACTTGCCTGTAATGCCTAAGCACTTGGGTTCCATTCCACAGTTCCCCCCAACAGATAGCCTTTCCTTTATGAGCTAAACTGGGTGATAGACCCATGTGCCACCTTGTGCACCTGACTCTGATAGCAGACAAGCTCTGAGCCATGCCTCAAAACACCTTACTTATCCTAGCCTAACTCCTTTGGAATATTGCCAATCCCTGGATTCTGGGTACCTGAGGCAATTCCATACTTTGCAGCTGAACTAATGAGGTGTCACTAACTAGCTGGAAAACACCAGGCACAGCAAACCATGGCTGCCAACATGCAGATTACACAGGATTTACCACCAGGAATACAGGATGAGGATTACTCTTACAAAGGCAGCCTGCTAAGCCTGAGTCCCCTTTGCCCCTGAGCCTGCCTCCAAAACAGATACATAGTGCAAAGACGTTAGGTTTCTTTAAATAATTTATTTGTACATGAGAACCTGTAGGGAAGTTTTTCATCACACAAAGTTGAGGAGGAGCCTCCAGAGACTGGGCCTGCAACTTAGGCTATTTTCCAACACTATGGGACCCCCATTCTCACAGCTGCAGAGTATGGCATTGGACTGGGCAGGCCCCTCCTATAAGGATTCAGCTCACTTTTCTGAAATAGGGTTAGACCAAGGAACTGGTGGGTACCACCTTACTTAAAGCTCACTAGTGAGCAAAGTGACCTCCTAATAGGAGCAATGACCCCACATCCCGGGGCGGCGGAGGAAGGGCAGGCCAGGCAGGCATGAGGCATAAACAGTCTTTATTGGGCTCACACCAGGAGTCCATGGGTTTTCAGAACCTCTGTGAACTTGTTAATTTTCTTCTCCACATTCTTTTCTGCCTGTTTCCTTAGCCTCTGTGGGGGCAAAAAAAAAAAAAAAGAACAGGTGGTGGTTGAGTGGGTGGCTACCCACCCAGCCTACCCTCACACATTCTGGGGTACAGGGCCTCACCATGAGCTGCTTCTTCTTCCGGTAATGGATCTTGGCTTTCTCCTTCCGCTTCTCCTCCAGGGTGGCTGTCACTGCCTGGTACTTCCAGCCAACCTCATGAGCCAGGCGCCCAAGGTAAGCAAACTGCAAAGGGAAGGGAAATGAGTCTGTAAGCATGTGGAGACTAGTTATCAGCCAAGTAGACTGAGTGACACCTGTACCGGGTGAAGATTTTATAGGACACACCCTTCCCCCACCATACTGGAGCCCTTCTGGCATCAGCTGAGCCTATGGCATTATCGCCACTGCCCTGTGGCATCCGCAGACCATCGTGAGAAAGAAACATCATTTGCCAGTCTTGGGTATTCATTCCCTAGTAGGCCTGAGACACCCTAACTAGACCCCTCACTACACCCTGGAAGCTCACCTTTCTGGTAGGCTTCAGCCTCACAACCTTGAGGGCGGCAGGGACCACCATCCGCTTTTTCTGTTGGAGAAGGAGAGGGGCTCAGAGACCTGCAGCGAGCTGACACCGAGGATGGAAGCTGGCAGGGTGTGCGTCTCAGCCAGGGGTGCTTTCATGAGGCTCAAACAATGTAGGTAATTGAGGAACATCATGGACGCTGGAAGCATGGAGGCTGCACAGGGGCTGGGTGTGGCTCACCTTGTCATAGGGTGGGGGGATCCCATCAAACACCTTGAGGCGTTCCAGGGCAGCCTGCCCTCGCTTGGTCTTGTGGGGCAGCATGCCTGTGGCAAAGCAGGCCTTTTCAGGGGAACTTTTCAGGAGAACCCCTTCTCCCCCCCAACATGGTAGGGCATACCAGCCAGCCTCAGATGGTAGTGCATGTAAAGTTATCTCATGGTTGGGAAACTCGAATTTGAGTGGGAGACATTCTCATCACAGGCTGCCAGGGCTCTTGCCACCCCCCACACCATGCTCAGGGTAAGCTCACCTCGCACGGTTCGCCAGAAGATGCGGCTAGGGGCCCGGAAATGGTAGGGGCCACGGGAAGGATTGGTGTTCATACGTTTTCGAAGAAAGGCCAGGTACTTTACTGCAGACAGAGAAAAGCATGAGGCCTGAGTGGTCCCAGAATTAGCAGCTCCTAGCTAGGTCTAATTTCACAATTCAGGATGTGCCCCTGTTCCTTCCCCAACTTACACTTGTTTCTGTAGAAATTGCCAGAAATGTTAATGCCCTCGCAGCGCACCACCACCACCTTCCGGCCTAAAGGGAGTAAGAATATGAGCAAGTATTAGGAAGGGCATATATTGCCAGAGCCCTTACAGAAGCCAGTCTTTACTCCAGGTCACTTAAGCCAGGCCCAGGAGTGGAGCAGGCAGATCTCAGAGCGGTGCATGGGTTGATCTCACAGTCGTGAGACTCAAACGAAAGATGGTGATTGTGGCTCATCACTGACCTCCATGTGATGCTACAGAGAAACAGGCAGACCCAAGACTTACCCAGCAGTACCTGCTTGGCCACAATGGCTGCCAAGCGGCCAAGGAGGTGGCCTCGGCCATCCAGCACCAGGACCTGTAAGAGACAAGGTGAGAAGGTTCAGAGAAACAGCCTGGTCCTCCTCCCCTCACACAGGCCACCTGTAGCTAGTTAGCAGACTGGAGACTTGCCCCAAAACAAGAGCCAAATGCTGACTCAGATAAGAACACCCAAAACACCCTTTACCAGCCCGAATTTCTATGCCCAGAGAGCACTATGGACAATAAATTGATTTAGAATTTGAACCAATGTGTAATCATTGTCACCTAGAACACAAACCTTAGGTCTCACACCAGATCTCTTTACTATGTTAAGTGTAGCTTACAATCTCTTTTCTTTGGGACAGGTCATCACCAGGTTGCACTGGCAGGGTTCCTTGGGTTCAAGCCATCCATCATTCATCAGTCGCCCTGGCAACTGCACCCCAAGCCCAATCACAACTGTGTAAGTTTAGGGAAAGCCACTTTTAGCTTTGCATCGCTGGGTAACCACTGGGGCTCCTCAGGTCCCCAAGCACAAGCCTACAGAAGTCCAGAGCAAGACGTGCTGGTGCACACTTTCAATCCCAACGATCAGGAGTAGGGTCTCAGGTTAACTGGGCTAGAAACCCCACCTCGAGGAAGAAAACGACAACGAGGTGGGAGGATTGCTGTAAAGTCAGCCTGGGCTAGAGACCCTACCTGCAAGAAAATAAACACAGTTCCTAATAGTGTTACCTTGACCAAAGTATGTCCCAACTCAGGCTGGAGTTAGGTTAGCTTGACTACACACAAACCCACCTCCGAGGATCTAAGCTACCATGTGCCTCAGCAATAATACAAGCCGGCTTGAGCTAGGCACAGGGACATCACTGGCCCGTGTCAGCCTGGCTAGAAGCGTGGAGTCTCTCCTGCACTACAAAGTCATGCCAGAAGGGATCATTGTGCTCCAGGAACTGAGCTAGATTTTCACTGCGTTTCCTGAGAGCCAAACTTGCTGTTTTTAAGGGCAAAGGGTCCCAGAGATGAGCCTATTAACCCAGCCCTCTCCAGGTTTAAGGAAACTTTCTGACCCGCCGCCAGAAAAAAAAAAAAGGAAAAGGAGTGATTTGCCTTAGGCCTGCCTTCGCCCTGCCTGAGTAGCTGCAATCACAAGCGTGGCCAGCAATTTGTTCCATAGAGACTTGAACATCCCCCCTAAGCGAACGTGGTGGCTTCAAGGAAGAGTCTGGCACCCCACCTCAGGTACTAAGGCAGCGGCCACCACTTCGGGGTCAGAGTCAACAATGTTGCCCACGACCCGATCCCAAAAGAACCTCCCATCCCCCACACTGCCGGAGATGAACGGTGTTAACGTTTTTGTTCTTTCAAGGTAGGGTCTCGCTTTAGCCTTCTTCAATTTTTTTAAAAGGGGAGCCTTTCCCGTATTCCTTAGTCGCGCCTCACCTGTCTTCCCAAGAAGAAAAATAAAATCGCACTTCAGTGTCCTCACAGCTAAAAGGCAGTCGCGGCTCTATTATGCCCACATTTCCTATTCTCTCACGCCAAAACACCTTGGTTTCCACTAATTGGTATCTTCACGTCCCACCTCACAAGTAGCAGCGCGGGGGACCACACTTCCTTCCCGTCTGCTGCCCACCCGACCCCACACCGCCCGGCGCGCGCAGAGCCCAAACCTGCCCCTCCGCCATCTTCGGCAGCCGCCTGGGAAAGAAGGAAATCTTGGCGCAGGGTTTCTTATCCCTTGCTGCAGGGGCGGAGGAAATGACGCAAACCGGGCCGCTCCCAGAGCTTTCTGTCTTCTCATTCGCCAAAGGACTGTGCGCGTGCGCAGCGACGCCCGACTGGTAGGCGGGCACTCATCAGACTGTCCAATCAGAATGTCAGCTGGTTTGGCCCTCTGCAGCCATAGCTGTGCGGGGCGGGAGATCACGTGGTTTTTGAAGCGGCTGGGTGGGATAAGGCCGTCAGGCCCCGGCGGCCATATTATTAAGGGAGTGCAGTTCTCCATTAGACCTATCAGCCATGTGTAAGTGGGGAGCGCCATTACGCCCCAGAAGTAGTCAAGGCTGCGAGGCACGTGGTGGCCATCAGGGGGCGGACAGACGCGCATCAGGTGTTTGGACTAGGCAGAGCGTCTGCATCCCCTCCAGTGCCTGGTAGGTCTTACTGTATCACGGAGAGTGTGCTGGCTTTTTTATTTATCGGTAACATTAACATCTGTGAAAAGTAGGCGGAGGAATGACTTTCAGGTGCCTAGGCTGCCCCCGTAGCCCTTTCCTGCTGTGCGCCCATGCCGCTCCAAATTCAACTGGACCAATCCCAGTACCTCTGACTCAAGACTGCAGGGAGCGTCCCCGCGCTATCCCATCCTCCTGGGGATTCCCACGCTGCTGGAGCACCTGTCATCCTGTTCTGATGCTCTCTGGGCCAGGGTCTTCACGCCCAAAAATCAGGTGCCTTAGGGCACTGGGCTACTTTTGCCTCACATCAAGGTCCTACACAGCAGTGCCCTATGCTATCCCTGAGCTAGAGACGGCCTCAGAAAACATGTTGCTGTTTATTGTTTGTTGCTTGTAGCTTTTTCTGCGGGTATTGTTTGGTCTTTCGAGGTAAGTTCTCACTCTAACCCTGGCTAACCTGGAGCTCACTCTGTAGTCCCAGGCTGGCCTCGGACTCACAACAGTCAGCTTCTTCCTCTGCCTCCCTGGAGTTGGGATTAAAAGGTGCGCTACCACGCCGGGTTTGTTTTTGAGGTAAGGGTCTCATTCTAGCCCAGGCTGATCTGGAACAGTCCCAGACTGGCCCTCTGCTGGGTTTAAAGTGTGTGCAATCATGCCTGGCTTGGTTTAGTTTCTTTTTTTTTTGGGGGGGGGGGGTCTCGCTGTAGGTCAGGCTGACCTGGAATTCACTATGTAGTCTCAGGGTGGCCTCGAACTCACAGTGATCCTCCTGGGATTAAAGTGTTGGGATTAAAGGCGTGCAACATCATACCCGGCAGGTTTGTTTTCTTAAAACTTGATCTCACTCTGCAGCCCAGCTTGTTTCACTAATTAACCCAGGCTGACCTCAAATCCGACATTCTGTTGCCTCGGACTCCCAAGTGTTGGGATGACAAGCTTGCCCCATGCAGACCCTACCCCAGCCACAGACAGGCTTTACAGAGTTTAAAAAAAAAAAAGAACAATTTATATACAAGAGCTTTATACAGAGGAGAATGGGTGGGGCTCATGCTGGGTTCTGATGCTGCCTCCACCCTAGAGGGACAGAAGTGCCTGGGAATGGGTCAGCCTCCTGCCTGTCCAAGCTCCACATCCTTTGGCAAGTGACTCCTCTTGCAGAGCCTCAGTGTTCCCTGTAAAACAAGATGATGAAGGCTCAATAGACAGAGGAGAGTGAAAGTACTCAGCTCAGGTTCTCAGCACAGGCTCATGCCCATACAACTCTATTCAAAGTACTTTCTATGTGACAGAACTTAAGAGAACTTGACGGTAGAAATACCTTCCCCCACCACCACTTCTGATGGTGTGTGTGTTTTACTTTTATTTTTTAGGTAAAAGTCTCTCTCTAGTCCTGTCACTGACCTGTCACTCACTCTGTAGTCCCAGGCTGGCCTCAAACTCACAGTGATCCTCCTACCTCAGCCTCTTGAGTGCTGGGATTAAAGGTGTGTGCCACCATTCCAGGCTCTTTATTTATTTGCAGTCTTGCTGCTGCAAAGGAACTGGAGATCAATGTGCCACTTTGTACATCTCGCTTTACATAGGTACTGAGGAATCAAACCCAGACCAACCCAGGCTTTTTTTTTTGGGGGGGGGGGATGGTAGAGTTTCACTCTAGCTCAGCGAACTCTTGGTGATCCTTCTACCTCTTCCTCCCAAGTACTGGGATTAAAGGTGTGTGCCACCATGCCCAGTCCAACCCCGACTTTTGCAAAACACTGAGGAGCCATCTCCCCAGCCTAGAAGTCTTTCTTTCTTTCTTTCTTTTTTTTTGGGGGGGGGCAGGGTCTCACTCTGGTCCAGGCTGACCTGGAATTAACTATGTAGTCTCAGGGTGGCCTTGAATTCATGGCGATCCTCCTAACCTCTGCCTCCCAAATGCTGGGATTAAAGGCATGCGCCACCACGCCTGGCGCTCACCCTTGCTTTTCTTTCTCTCTCTCTCTCTTTCTTGCTTTCTTTGTTTTTCTTTTTTGAAGTAGGGTCTCTTTCTAGCCCAGGCTGACCGGGAATTCACTATATAGTCTCAGGATGACCTTGATCTCATGGCAATCCATTTACCTCTACCTTCCAAGTGCTGGGATTAAAGGTCTATGCTACTGTACCTGGCTTTCCTAAAAATTGTTACTTTGGAGGCTTAGAGAAGCACTTCCTTCCCCCAAGACCCTTAGACTAGCCCTTCAGGCTGGTATCCCAAGCCCCAGTGTCAGTGAAGGACTCACCTAGACCAGGCCCTGGGTGAATCAACACTCTGTAAGCATCACAGCCTGGGAATGAGAGATGGGGGGCACCTGAGGCCCCCATAGGGTCAGTAGGGTGTATGGGTGGGATCACCTGCCACCCTCCTCCATCTCTCACCACCCACCCTGCCTGCGTCATCAAGCCTTGTCGGCTCACCAGCTGCCGAGAGCGGGGCGTCCTCCACCTCCGCCAGTGTAGACAGTAGGCAGCAGCTAATAGCAGGAGGGAAGCAGGCAACAGCAGTAGGAGCAGCAGCTGCGGGGACCGAACGGGTGGCAGTGCTGTGGCCCCCAGGGCTCCAGCACTCTTTGGGGGCAGTAACGTGGAGGAGTCTGAGGAGAGAGAACACAGTGGGTGACCAAAGAGGAATGCCCTATCAAGGAGAGGAAGAAGGGGCCTGCCGGGTGCTGGCAGTGTGACTGTGGCTGCTGCCAGTCTGGGCTGTCAGTTTTCTTGTCCTGAGTAAAATGGGAATGGTCTTAAACACTTGTCATAAAACTTAATGGGAAACTTGCAGAAAGTGTATTGCTATTGATGTTTTGAGACTAGGCTGGCCTTGAACTCATAGTTCTCCTGCCTCAGCTTCCTGAGGGCTAGGATTACTGGCATGAACCACCATCCCTTCCTTTATACTAGAGTTCCCCCTCATCCCCCCCCCCCAAGGTAAGGTTTTGCTGTAGCCCTGGAATTCACTACCTTGTCTCAGGGTGGCCTTGAACTACACTGGAGTTTTTTTTTGTTTTTTTTTTTTTAATATTTTTATTTATTTATTTGAGAGTGACAGACACAGAGAGAAAGACAGATAGAGGAAGAGAGAGAGAATGGGCGCGTCAGGGCTTCCAGCCTCTGCAAACGAACTCCAGACGCATGCGCCCCCTTGTGCATCTGGCTAATGTGGGACCTGGGGAACCGAGCCTCAAACCGGGATCCTTAGGCTTCACAGGCAAGCGCTTAACCGCTAAGCCATCTCTCCAGCCCTACACTGGAGTTTTTCTTCCCTTTTTTTTTTTTGTTTTGTTTTGTTTTTCAAGGTAGGGTCTCCCTGTAGCTCAGGCTGACCTGGAACTTACTATGCAGGCTCAGGGTGGCCTCCAACTCATGGCCATCTTTCTACCTCTGCCTTCTGAGTGCTGGGATTAAAGGCATGTGCTACCACGCCCGGATTTTTTTTTGTTTGTTTGTTTGTTTTTTCAAGGTAGGGTCTGAGAGCAAGGGAATGACCTCACTGGGCCTCCAGCCACTACAATCGAACTTCAGATGTGTGCGCTCCCTGTGTGCATGTGCGACCGACCTTGTGCACTTGCATCACTATGCATCTGGCTTATGTGGGACCTGGAGAGTCGGAATATGAGTCCTTAGGCTTCACAGGCAAGTGCCTTAACCATTTTTAAAAAAAAATTACAGCCGGGCATGGTGGCGCACGCCTTTAATCCCAGCACTTGGGAGGCAGAGGTAGGAGGATCACCGTGTGTTTGAGGCTACCCTGAGACTACATAGTGAATTCCAGGTAAGCCTGGACTACAGTGAAACCCTACCTCGAAAAACCAAAAAAAAAAAAAAAAAAATTTATTTGCATGTGGGTGTGGGAGCACACCAGGGTCTCCTGCTGCAGCAAATAAACACCCGTCAGGCTTTACATGGGTCCTGGGGAATTGAATCTGGGTCCTTTGGTTTTTCAGACAAGCACCTTAACTGCTAAGCCATCTCTCTCCAGGCCTACAATTTTTTTGTTTGTTTGTTTGTTTTTGATTTTCGAGGTAGGGTCTCACTCTAGCTCAGGCTGACCTGGAATTCACTCTGTATTCTCAGGGTGGCCTTGAATTCACTGTGATCCTCCTACCTCTGCCTCCTGAGTGCTGGGATTAAAGATGTGCACCACCACGTCCAGCCAATATTCTTTAAAAAAAATTTTTTTGTTTAGGCTGGGTGTGGTGTCAAAAAAAAAAAAAAAAAAGGCTGGAAAGCCAGGCGGTTAAGTGCTTGCCTGTGAAGCCTAAGGGCCGCAGTTTGAGGCTTGATTCCCCAGGACCCACATAAGCCAGACGCACAAGGCGACACATGCATCTGGAATTCATTTGCAGTGGCTGGAGGCCCTGCCGCACCTATTCTCTCTCTCTCTCTCTCTCTCTCTCTGTTGCTCTCAAATAAATAAATAAAAATAAACAAAAAATAAAAATAATGATAATAAATAATAGGACACCCTGGGACTGGAGAGTTGCCTAGTGGTTAAGGTGCTTACCTGCGAAGCCTAAGGACCCATGATCAACCATCCCAGTCCCACATAATGTAAACCAGACACATAAGGTAATGCAAACACACACGGCGGTCGCATATATGCACAAGGGGGCTCTCATGTATCTGCAGTTCGACTACAGTGACTGGAGGCCCTGGTGTGCCAACTCTCTCTCTCTCTCTTTCTCGTGAAAAAAAAAAATTCAGTCTGTTGGGCTTGCCTCAAGAAAGAAAGAAAGAAAGAAAGAAAGAAAGAAAGAAAGAAAGAAAGAAAGAAAGAAAGAAAGAAAGCAAGCAAGCAAGCAAGCTAGCTAGCTAGCTAGCTAGCTGGGCATGGTGGCACACACCTTTAATCCCAGCACTCGGGAGGCAGAGGTAGGAGGATCGCTGTGAGTTCAAGGCCACCTTGAGAATACAGAGTGAATTTCAGGTCAGCCTGTGATAGAGTGAGACCCTACTTGAAAAACAAAAAAAAAAAAAAAAAAAAAAAAGAACAAAAGGAAAGAAAAAAGAAAAAGACACCTTGATGTCAACTTGTGGTCCACCTGAACATACTACACACATTCATGGGTACCTGCACACATGTGTGCCAACACATGCAAAAACATACATGTGCACACATACACGTATGCTAAAAACTTTTCTGGGATTGAGAACTAGGTATGATGGTAATGCCTGTGATCCCCTATTAGGAAGCCAAAGGCAGGACATTCAATTTGATGTTTGAGGCCATCCTGGGCTACGACATAGGCTAAATTGGGAGACCGTTTCTCAGACAACTGGGGCAGGGGAGCCCTCTGGGGACAAATATATATCATGGCTACCAGGAATTTATATTTTTATTTTTCCAGGCAGAGCCTCACTCTAACCCAGGCTGACCTAGAACTCACTCTGAAGCTCCAGATTGGTCTTGAACTCACAGTGATCCTCCTACCTCAGCCTTCCCAGTACTGAGACTAAAGGCTTGTGCCACTATGCCTGGTTTGCTATCAGGAATTTTATTCCAACTGAAACCCAAGGTTAGCTCTCACTGCCTTCCCCTTACACAAACAAGCTGGGAATCCTGTTCCCGCCTCAAAGATGAATGAACTGAGTTCAGAAAAGGGAATGAAGGCATGTGTGGTGATCCATACCCATAGTCAGGAAGCTGAGGCAGGAGGATTGTATCTGTTTTAACAGCTGGGGCTACAGAGTGAGGAGATAGTGGTTAAAGGCACTTGCTTGCAAAGTCTGGCGACTGAAGGTGTGATTATTTATTTCTTTGACAGAGAAAGAGGGAGAGAGAATAGGCGTTCCAGGGCATCCAGCCACTGCAAGTGAACTCCAGACGTGTGTGCCCCCTTGTGCATCTGGCTAATGTGGGTCCTGGGGAATCCAACCTGGGTCCTTTGGCTTTGCAGGCAAACACCTTAACCACTAAGCCATCCCTCCAGCCCACTTTCTCTCTCTCTCTCTTTTTTTTTTTCGAGGTAGGGTCTCACTCTTGCCCAGGCTGACCTGGAATTCACTATGGAGCCTCAGGGTGGCCTCGAAATCATGGTGATCCTCCTACCTCTGCCTCCCGAATGCTGGGATTAAAGGTGTGCACCACCATGCCCAGCTTATTCGGACTAGAGAGATGTGGCTTAATGGTTAAGGCTCTTGCCTGTGAAACCTGAGGTCCCAGGTTTGATTCCCCAGGGCCCACATAAACCAGAGGCACAAGGTAGCACATGTGTCTGGAGTGTGTCTGTAGGGGCTACAGGTCTTGGCACACCCATTCTTTCTCTTCCCATATAGATTGCATATGCACAAGGTGGTGCATACAGTGGCTTAAGGCCCTGGCACGCCCATCCATTCTTTATCTGTCTCTATATCTGGCTCTGCCCCTTTCTCTGTCTCTCAAATAAAAAAAAAAAAAATTTTAAAGGAAAAAAGAGAAAGGAAGGAAGGAGGGAAAGAAAGAAGGAATGGGAATGAACTTGCCCTAAGTCACAGCCAGTGGGAGCAGAGGTGCTGGGGACACTGAGAACAGGGTGAGGCAATGGGGGCAGGGGACTGGAGGGTAGTGGGCACTGTTACCAGGCTGGCACTGCACCTCCAGGCACCGAGAGAAATTCCATCTGGTGATCCTGGGCTTCAGAGCAGCCAGCTGCATGGAGGTGTCCTGCAGGAGGTGGGAGATGTTGGTCTGGACCAAGCGAAGACATCTGGGGAGGGGCTGGGGGTAGGGAGGGACAGGTCACCACCCCAATCACCCAAGAGTCTCCACCAGCCCAGGATCATGCCTTACTGGGAACACGGAGAGGAGTGGGGCCCAGTGAGGCCAGGGCCTCAAAGATCCTAATTCTGGACTCCCTGTTTGCTTAGCAACAGCCTTCTCTCCCCCACTCCCCACCCCCTGCCTCCCACCATGTTATGCAGACACAATAGGGAGGGACCCGTGTTTCAGGGTTTTGAGGTCACAGATCCAACACTTGGTGTCCCAAAGCCCAAAAGCTCCCCAAAGAGGCCAACACAGCGGTACTTGCAAGGCCCAGACAAGTACCTGGTTCCTGTCATTTCCCCCCAGGCTCCGTGCTAACCTGGAAAGCACACAGGGTGACAAAATGGATCTCCGTGTTGACCGCCTCTAGGAGCAGTTGCATTTTGGACCCTGCTACAGCCTTCAGCTTCACCATGCAGCGTTGTGCCAGGAGCAGGCTCCACAGGGCTCTGCAGTGCTCATCCTGCAGAAAGCCCAGGGGCGGGGTCAGACCCTCTAGGGAGAAGAGGGGCAAGGACAGACCAGAGGACGAAGGGGTGTGGTTAGATGATTGAAGGAGAATGGGGGCTCCAGACCCCTGAGGGAGCAGGGAAGGGACCAGACGTCTGTGGGAGGGTGGGGCGTGGTTAAATGCTTGCGGGAGAGGAGGGGAGTGGCCAAAAACTGAAAGAGGGAGGAGGGGCTGAGCCAGACACCTGAAGATAGGTCAGGGTCAGAGGTTTGGGTCTAAGGAAGGAGAGGGTGGCCCACTAGCCTTGTCCCTGAAGGGTGGTGCATCTCGAGTCTGGTTCCCACCTCCATCCCAGGGCCCTCCCGTCTGTGACTCACGTCCTGAAGATTAGAGGCCACTGTGACCGGGTAATCTTGGAGCAGGTAGTCAGACTATGGAAGAAAAGAGGTGAGGCCCGACTGACAATGGAAAACAAAACTATGGAGTGAGAGATGGAGAAAGAGACCCAGAGGGACAGAGAGAAAGAATGGGGCACAGAGACTCAGGGAGAAAGAAACCGAGACCCAGAGAGGGAGTGACAGGAACTCAGAGAAGAAGAGACAGAGAAGAAAAAAGAGAGAGAGAGAGAGGGAGAGGGAGGGAGGGAGAGAGAAAGACTTTGAGAGGGAGGGGCAGATACTCCAAGGGAGAAAGACACAGATATCCAGAAAGAGACTAAGATCCATAGAGGCGGGGCTAGAGACCACAGAGAGAGAAGGGGGGACAGAGATCAAGGGAGGGGGAGAGAGGAAAAAGAGACAGCAGGTATGGTGGCAGATGCCTTTAATCCCGGCACTTGGGCCGCAGAAGTAGTAGGATCACTTTGAGTTTCAGGCCAGCCTGAGACAACATAGTGAATTCCAGGTCAGCCTGAGCTAGAGTGAGACCTTACCTTGAGAAGCCTAAATAAATAAATATAAAAAAGAAAAGAAAGAAAGAGAAAAGAGAAGAAGAAAGGAAGGAAGGAAGGACAGGCTCACCAGCTCGCGGATCTTGAAGGCGAAGGTGGAGGAGATGGGGTTGTCGCTGAAGTGGCAGTCTGGAGTCCCACGTAAACCAGGGCTCAGCAGCAACAGCAGCAGCAACAGTGAGGACTGCAGGACAGCTATGTCAGCATATGCCCTGCACCCCCGGGGTCCCCAGACCTGTCCTTCCTCCCCTTGGCCGAATCTCACTTCATCTTCCCTACGTCTGCCTCTCCTACACCTTGGAAGTGTGACCCATCGGTTCCCATCTTTCGCTCTCTCATGTCACCGTGCCAAAGTCTCTCTCCCCATCCCTCTCCACACATCAAGACCCTAACCCCTGAACCTCCTCAGGCATACGCACAGTTGGGCTCCAGGCTGGCGCCAGCACTGTCATCTCTGCCAGGGGCCCCACATGCCTGTGGCCGGGTCTTGGGAGGGACAGAAGAGCGGGCCTCGGATCCGCACCCCGCAGCTCTTTCCCAGCCCGCCTCCGGGTTCCAACACCTCGCCCTGCCGCCCTTGATGTGGGTGCGTTTCCGCCTCCTGCTCCCCCAGGCTTCCTGCGTGAGCCCCAATGACTGTGAACAGTCATCTCCCCTTCTAAGAACCCTGACGTCCTTTCCCCAGAACTCTTGCTGGACCTTGCACCCAGTTCCCTCGGCCCTAGAGTGGGGACCCCGTGCCCGCCCCTCTGGGACCTGGAGTCCCATTCTCCTCACGCACTACACTTGCCCCAGCTGGGTGTGGAAGGACCAAACTGGGTGACAGCCAGAGACCAAAAGTGAAAGGGAATTTTAGGGGAGACCGGGCAGGGGTGGGACGGTGCCCCGACGGAGCGCGCCACCTGGCGGTGACCAATGGAGCCGTCGCTGGCCTCCTGGATGGCGCACCCAGTGCGGGGGGGGGGGGGGTGTAACCCAGGATAGCTGGCTTCGAAGAGTGTAAAGAATGCGGCCAGTTCTTACGGCCTCAGTTGACAAGGCCATCTCCCGCCTAGAGCATCAAAGTGGCATGCTCTCTGAGCCCCCTGCCTCAGATCTCGCCCTCATCCACTGGTAAGGAGACAGAATCTGGGGACAACCTGTCAGCTGAGTCCCTAACAGGATTCCTGCTCCACTGAAGTCAACAATCTTCAGCCTGACAGGTGGCAAAGGCCTGCCCGCCCATCAGAGGCAACTGAAGCAGGAGGACTGCAAATACAAGGCCTCAGCCAGGCGTGGTGGCGCATGCCTTTAATCCCAGCACTTGGGAGGCAGAGGTAGGAGGATCGCTGTGAGTTTGAGGCCATCCTGAGACTACATAGTGAATTCCAGGTCAGCCTTGTCTAGAGTGAGACCCTACCTCGAAAAAACAAAAACCAACCAAAAACAGTAAAAAAGAAAGAAAGTTCAAGGCCTCCCTGGACTACACAGTAAATAAAAATCCAGTATGGGCAAAAGAAAAATTATAAAGGACACCAGGTGTGTTGGTGCATGCATTTAATCCCAGCACTCAGGAGGCAGAGGTAGCAGGATCACCGAGTTCGAGGCCACCCTGAGACTACATAGTGAATTCCAGATCAGCCTGGGCTACAGTGAAACCTTCCTTACCTTGAAAATCAAAAGATTCTAAAGAAGGCTGGGGGGCTGGAGAGATGGCTTAGTGGTTAAGGTATTTGCCTGCAAAGCCAAAGGACCAGGTTCCCAGGACCCACATGAAAGCAGATGCACAAGGTGGCACATGCATCTTGAGTTTGTTTGCAGCAGCTGGAGACCCTGATCCACTAAGGAGACAGAGGTAGGAGGATCTCTGTGAGTTCAAAGCCACCCTGAGACCATAGTGAATTCCAGGTCAGCCTAGGATAGAGTGAGAACCTACCTCAAAAAACCAAAAAAAAAAAAAAGAAAAAGAAAAAGAAAGAAAAAAGTCCTGGAGCTGAGGCTGTAGTTAAGGTTGCAGTCCAGGTTCAGCCTCCCAGCACCCACATAAGAACAAACATAAGCACCTGGTGTTCCTTTCTAGTGGCAAGAGATTCTGGTGTGCTAACACACACATGCAAATAAGTAAATAAAATTTCACTAAAAATCCTCAAAACGCTGGTCATAGTAGCACATGCCTTTGATCCCAGTGCTTAGGAGGCAGAGATAGGAGGACTGCTGGTCCACATGGACCTTCAGGATTGGGCCATGTCCCCTCAACTCCTCCAACCCTCTCCCTACCTCATGTCCTGTCCCTCATCAATACTACCACCCTTCCTTTGTGTGTCTGAGGGAAGTATAGTCTTGGCCCAGGGCCTTTGCACAGCTGTTCCTGCAGCCTGGAATGCCTTTCCTGCAGCTACCTGTGTGGTTCACAGACATCTCAGACAAGTCCTTTTTGAAACACACAAGGCAAAGCCATTTACGAAATCCTTTTTCAAATTGCAACCCGTAGATACCCCTACTCACCCTATAATTGTTCTTATCACTATTCAACACACCCTGTTGCTGACTTAGCTCTTCCATCATCATTTGCCTCCTCAACAGCTCTTTCCACCCCATGAAGTTCCCAGTAGCGAATGTAACAAGTACTTGTCAAGTGAATGCACAAGTGGGTCCTGATCATTTCCTTCTTCACCATCATATGACACAGAATGTATATGGGTTTGTTTCTGGTTCCTGGGAGATAAATCCTTGGGATTTTACAAGTCTGGGGAGTGCCACTGTTCGTCATGGTTGGTATCGTGACTGTATCTGAATTCATGCCCAGATGACTCAGGAAGGGGTTGGTTGTGCTTGATACACCAAGGATGCTGGGCATAGTGTGAATTTTTGTCATTTCAGCACTTGGGAAGTGGAGGCAGGAAGATCAGGACTTCAAGGTCATGCTTGGATACATAGTAAGTTTGAGGCCAGCCTGAGATCCTGTCTCAACAACCAAAACCACTAAGCCGGGCGTGGTGGTGCATGCCTTTAATCCCAGCACTTGAGAGGCAGAGGTAGGTGGATCGCTGTGAGTTCAAGATCACCCTGAGACTGAATAGTGAGTTCCAGGTCAGCCTGGACTAGAGTGAGACCCTACCTCAAAAAAAAAAAAAAGTTGAAACCACTAGGAGTGTTGATGCATGCCTTTAATGCAAGCACTCAGGCCAGCCTGAGACAACATATTGAATTCTAGGTCAGTCAGGGCTAGAGTGAGACCCTACCTTGAAAAACCAAAACCAAGCCGGGCGTGGTGGCGCACGCCTTTAATCCCAGCACTCGGGAGGCAGAGGTAGGAGGATTGCCATGATTTCAAGGCCACCCTGAGACTCCATAGTGAATTCCAGGTCAGCCTGGGCTACAGTGAGACTCTACCTCGAAAAAAAAAAAAAAAAAAAAGAAAGGAAAAACCAAAACCAAACAACCTCCCCTCAAACACAACCAACCAACCAACAACAACAACTAACTAACTAAAAGACCAAGACCAAGAAGGATGGGATTGCAGGGTTTGGGTTTCAGTAACACTCACCCCCCTCTGGGAGGGCCCAGGGATCATGCCTGCCTATTAGGGCTCCAGAATGAATTCTGGAAGCTTTCCCTGCGGATGACCACTTTCCTATGCTAGGAGAGACATGGGCTCTGAGTTCCTGGGGACACAGGCATAGAAACCCCATATAGTTGCCCTCAGTGTCATCTGGCTAGGGAGGTGGCTCATTGGTTCAAGACACCTGCCTGCAAAGCCTGATGGCTCAGGTTCAATTCCCCAGCAGCCATGTAAAGTCAGATACAAAAAGTGGTACATGCATCTGGCATTTGTTTACAACAGCAAGATACACATACACACATAAATAAATGATTTTTAAATATTTTCATTTATTTATTTGAGGGAATGGGCATGCCAGGGTCTCCTTCCATTACAAACGAACCTCAGATGCATGCTAGGATTTCATCTTTCCTTTTTTTTTTTTTTTTTTTTCTTTTTGGTTTTTCAAGGTAGGGTCTCACAGTAGCTCAGGCTGACCTGGAATTCATTTTGTAGTCTCAGGGTAGCCTTGAACTCATGGTGATCCTCCTACCTCTGCCTCCCAAGCATGGGGCTGGAGGGATGGCTTAGCAGTTAAGGTTCTTGCCTGCAAAGCCAAAGGGCCCAGGTTGGATTTTCCAGGACCCATGTAAGCCAGATGCACTAGGGGGTGCACAATCTGGAGTTCATTTGCAGTAGCTGGAGGCCATGGCACACTCATTATCTCTTTGTCTTTCTCCCTCTATCTCCCTATTTCTGTATCTCTCTCAAATAAATAATAAAAATAAAATATTAAAGGCAGGTACCACAACACCCAGCAAAAATTTCATTTATTTGAGATATACACACAGAGAGAAAGAGGGAGGGAGAGAGAAAGAAAGAGAGAGAGAGAATGGGCATACCAGGGCCTTCAGCCGCTGCAAACAAACTCCAGAAGCATGCACCATCTTGTGCATCTGGCTTATGGGGGTCCTGGGGAATCGAACCTTGATCCTTTGGCTTTGTAGGCAAGCGTCTTAATCGCTAAGCCATCCTTCCAGCCTATGCTAAGGTTTCAAGTCCATCCTTTCAAACTTTGTAAGAAAATATCTTTAACTATTAAGACAGTTCTCCAGCCCAAAAATATGTATTTAAAAATAAATTAACTGGGCCTGGTGGTACACACCTTTCATCTCAGCACTTGGGAGGCAGAGAAGGTCTCACATCAGGCTGGCCTTAACTCATGACAACTCTGCCTCAGCTTTGCAAGTGCAGGGGTGAAAAGTGTGAGCCACCATGCCCAGCTTTTACTTTTTTTTTTTTTTTTTTTTGAGGTAAGGTCTTGCTCTAGTCCAGGCTAATCTGGAATTCACTAGTCTCAAACTCACAGTGATCCTCCTACCTCTGTCTCCTGAGTTCTGGGATTAAAGGCGTTTGCCACTATGCCTTGCTTTTTGTTGGGGGTAGAGTCTTGCTCTAGCCCAGGATAAAATTAAATTAATCTCAGGGTGGTCACGAACCCTCAACAGTACTCCTACCTCTGCCTCCTACATGCACCACAATGCCTGATTTACTGTTTTTTTTTTTTAATTTGTTTTTTACTGCAAGGTGAGAGAGTGAGCGAGTGAGCAAGCTAGGGCCTCTTGCCACTGCAAAAGAACTCCAGATATCTGCTCCACTTTGTGCATCTGGCTTTACATGGGTACTGGAGAATTGAACCTGGGCTGCAAGGCTTTGCAGGAAAGCGCCTTAACTGCTGAGCTCTCTCTCCAGTTTGTTACTGCTTTTTTGGTTCCTACCAGTGAGCAGGGAAACTCCTGTGTTAATTTCCTGTGGCTGATGTAAGAAAAGATTACAGACTTCTTGGCTTGAAACATGTCTGCAGGCTGAAGTCCAATATGGAGGTTTTGGTGGGATCACACAGCCCCTCCACTGCCAGTGGCGGACACTCTCTGGTCTGTCAGCTGCTGCTAGCTTTCTTGGTTGCATAGCTATTTCCTTTGTTCTGATCTCTGCTCCCTCCTCACATGGTGTGGTTTGATTCAAGTGTCCCCCATAAACTTAGGTGTTAGGAATGCTAGGTTCCCAGCTGATGGCAATTGAAAATAAAGCCTCCAGAAGGCAGTGTATTGCTGGCGGTGGGCTTATGGGTGTTAAAAGCCAGCTTCCCTTTGCTAGTGTTCGGCACAGTCTCCTTATGTTGGCCAGGAGGTGATGGCCACCCTCTGCTCATGCCACTGTTTTCCCTGCCATTCTAGAGCATCCCCTCGAGCCTGTAAACCAAAATAAACCCTTTTTTCCCACAAGCTGCTGCCTGTGTTTTTTTTTTTTTTTTTTTTTTTTTTGTAATTTCTGAGGTAGGGTCTTACTCTAGACCAGGCTGACCTGGAATTCACTATGTAGTCCCAGGGTGGCCTCGATCTCCCGGTGATCCTCCTACCTCTGCCTCCTGAGTGCTGGGATTAAAGGCATACGCCACCACACCCAGCCACATGCTGCTCTTGGTCGAGTGATTTCTACCAACAATGCTAACCTGACTGAATCACGTGGGCTTGGTTTTCTTCCCCATGTGTCTTAGTACGTTTATCTTTGGATCTAGGGCTCACTTGGCTAATGCAAGGTGATCTCATCTAAAATCTTTTTTAAAGTTTTTTTGAGAGAGAGCATGGACATTCCACGGCCTCTAGCCACTGCAAATGAACTCCAGACACATGTGCCCCTTGTGCATCTGGCTTATGTGGGTCCTGGGGAATCAAACCTGGGTACTTAGGCTTCGCTGGCAAGCTCCTTATCCACTAAGCCATCTCTACAGTCCCATCATCTAAAATCTTTAATGCCATCACTTCTGCAAAGATCCTTTGCCCATGAGGGTTCATAACTACAGGGGGTTAAGACATAGACTGTCACATTCTTTTTTTTTTTTTTTTTTCCAGGTAAGGTCTTGCTCTAGCCCAGGTTGACCTGGAGTCCACTATGTAGCCTCAGGGTGGCCTCAAACTCATAGCAATCCTACCTATGCCTCCTGAGTGCTGGGATTAAATCTTTTTATTTATTTATTTGAGAGAGAAAAAGAGAATGGCTATGTCAGGGACTCTAGCCACTGTAAATGAACACCAGATGCATGCATCACTTTGTACATCTGGCTTTTATATGGGTACTAGGGAAACTGAACCCAGGCCGGCATGCTTTGCTAGCAAGTGCCTCTACCCCCTGAGCCACCTCTCCAGCCCTGTAGCAGACATTCTTGTCAGTAGGACAAAACATCTGACCAGAGCCTGGCACTGTGGTGCACACCTTTAATTCCAATACTTGGGAAGCAGAGGTAAAAAGATCACTGTTACTACAGAGCGAATTGCAAGTCAGCCTGGGCTAGGGTGAGACCTTGAAAAACCACCAGGTGGGAGGAAGCAGGGAGCGTAAACTGGCTATAAATGCCCAACAGGACTGTATTGCTACACCACAAAGCCAGCCCTTACAATGTGACGCATCTCTTCCACAGCTCTAACAGCTGGGGGCTGAGTATGAGGCTTAATCAGAAACACATGAGGCTGTGGGGGACACTCTACATTCAGACTACCACATAGGCATCCCTTTCTCTTATCATTCCACTGTATTCCCCAAGGTTGATTCCTGTCTCAGTGCCTTGCATTTGCAAATGCTGCTTGGTCTGGCCCATGTAAAGCAGAAGGGTCACAATTCCCTGTGGGACTCTAGGCTCTAACCCAGGCACTCAGGCATTCTTCTGACTTCTTTGGAAAGTGAGTGGAAACTGTAAGTCATCTCTGGGCAGAGACCAGTATGATTGGCAGTGGGTCTGTGATGGAGGAGGTCAAGGGGACCTCCACCACAGTGACTTCCTTCCAAAGTTAGTCCCCAAATCCTTATTGGAGATAATTTGGAGTCTTTAACAGAGAACTGGATTGAGGTAGGCATTGTGGCTCATGTTTGCAATCCCAGCACTTAAAAGGCTGAGGCAGGAGGATCACTGAAAGTTCCAGGCCAGTCTGGGCTACAAAATGAATTCCAGAGGGAGTGGTTTTATTAAGAGTTCTCTAGCAAGCTGTTTTGCCAAGTGCTGCCTTATGCCTTATTATCATGAAAGGAAGGCCTCCCCAGATGCTGACCATATGCTAGGCCACTCCCAGCTTCCAGAGCTAAGTGCTATAACCTTTATCCTTAGTGAATTACCCAGCCTGTGGTAATGTAACAGCAACCAAAAATGGAGTAAAATATTGCCTGGCCTAGTAGCCCATGTCTGTCATCTGAAGGACTCTTTTTTTTTTTTTTGTTTGTTTTTACAGGTAGTCTCACTCTAGCCCAGGCTGACCTGGAAGTTACTCTGTCCTTCCAGGCTGCCCTCAAGCTCACAGCAATCCTCCTATCTCTACCTCCCAAGCACTGGGATTAAAGGTCTGAGCCACCATATCTGGCTCATCCCAGCACTTGGGAGGAGGAGACAAGAGGATATGGAGTTCAAGGTTACCCTTGTCTACGTGGGAAATTCAATCTTGTCTTGTTGGTGGCTGTGTCCCTATGACATGGTCAGTGCCCTTGGACAGCTGGACATTGACTCTCCTAAAAGGAGAGCCAGGCATGACTGGAGCAGAAGTAGACCTCTGTCTTGGGCTGGCCCCTCATTTTCCCCTCCTGGGGCCAGGTAGGACATACAAATGCAACAGGAGGGTTATTTGGAAAGGAAGGACCCAAAGGCATGATGAAGCCCAGGAATCCAGCACAGTGGGGACAGAGCCTTCTAAGGATGTCTCACTTCCATGGCAAGACACTCACTTCCCTTCTGTCTCTCTTCCATCATAAATCCACCACCAAACATGTTGGGCTTTACCCAGAGATGACCTTTCCAGGCTAAGTAGGGTTCTGAGCCCATTTATTGGTTCTACAAGTGCCCTGTTGTCTGGTAGCCACCCACTGGACCTTTGAGAGCAGGAGCTGCTGCTCCCGCCCCCGTCAGAAGTACAGTCAGCGTTGCTGGCACAGTTTATTGAGAGGGGAAAGTTCCAGGCATCTGGTGTCCATTGGAATTGGAGCTGGAGTGGGTGGCATCAGGCATCAGTCCCCCATCGGTACCCACAGGGCCTTGGTTCTTGCTGCACGCAGGCCCAGCTCTGGCCCTGCTCCCTCAGTTTGTTGATCCCAGGCCCTCAAGCTGCCCCCATTTACCCACACAGGCTTGAGGTTTCCAGCAGAGGCCCACTCCACAAACTGGGATCCCTGGGGTGGGGAGAGAATAGAGTTAGCATCACCAGTGGCTTGGTTGGTAAGCAGCTGCTTCCTCAGCATACAGGACTATTATGAGGAAAGACCTTGCCAGGTGTGGTGGCTCACGCCTTTGATCCCAGAACTCGGGAGGCAGAGAAGGGAGGATCCCTATGAATTCTAAACCAGCCTGAGACTAAGTTGTGAGTTCCTGGTCAGCCTGGGCTAGAAAGAGACCCTACTTCAAAAAACCAAAGAGAGAGAGACCTAAAGGGCTGACCTAGATGGATGTTCAGCTCCTGGCCACCCCACCTTCCAGATGCTGAGCAATGTGGCCCCTGTGACCAGGGAGTCCCCCCCCCCACTTATGGCAAGTTCAAGAATAGAACTTGAGGTCGCCCACCTGTTGCTGGGGTGAGACCCTCAGCAATGGGTTCTGAATGAGATGAAGTCTTTGGGCAGGATAGGCTCTTAAGTCCTTATTGCTAAGGAGATTCTCTTCTTCCTTAGCAGCTGGGGCTCTACATGGGCAAGACCTCAGAACTTTGTTGCCAAGGCATTTCCCCCACTTGACAACAGTTCTCGGGGGCAGGGCCATGCTCCCAGCAGAGAGGAGCCAGTGAAAGTTAAGACACTGAAGTACCTGGGCAGAACCAAAATACCACAGGGCCTGGATGTCTTGGTGCAAGGCCAGGCAGCGAGTCAGGTGGTCCCGATCTCCTGTCACCACATTCACCAGGCCGGCGGGACACAGGGAGGCCATATCCTAGGAGTGAAAGAGTGGGCAACCCAGAATTGGAGGGCAGTGGGAGCAGGCATCCAGGAGAGGGTGTTGGACTCTGAGACGCAACAGAGCTGGGGCTGTTACAATTACCCAGGAGGGTAGGGGTTAGCTGAGCTCCTGCAAGATTGCAGCAGCTCTCACCTGCTGCTCCAGGGACTGCTGGCAGCAGCAGCAGGCAGGAGGGAAGGTAAGTGACTTTACCTGACAGACCTCCAGGGCTAGGAGGGGACAGGTCTCACTAGGCACCAATACCACAGCATTGCCATGGGCCAGGGCAGGGGCCAGCAGGGACACAAAGGCAAGCAGGGGCCACTCATTGGGGCAAACGATAGCCAGCACTCCCAGGGGCTCCCGAAGCCGGAGCACAGGGCCTTTCAGGCCTGCTACCTGCGGGGACAAGTGACATGTCAAGGGCAGGTCCCCCCCAGCCATCTCATCATCACCTGCCTCTCCAAAAAAGGGATGACCAGGGGATGGTTCAGAGTACAGAACTCCAGAGCTGGACAGCCACGCAACAGTTGTATCTTTGGTTAAGTTAATAAACCTCTTTGGGACTTACTTCTGTGTATTGCCCTGAGTCTGTAATTCTCCTGCCTCAGTCTGCTGGGGGAATTAGAGGTCTATGTCATCAGAGCCTCAAAATGTTAGGCAAGTGCTCTACTGAGCTATGCCCAACCCAAATGTGCATGTGTGTGTGTGGAGGGGGTGGATTTCACTGTGTAGGCCAGGCTGGCTTTGAACTCATGGTCTTTTTTTCTGTTTATTTTTAATATTTTATTTTATTTACTTATTTGTTAAGAGACAGAAGGGGGGACAGAGAGAGAAAGAGAGAGAGAGAGAGAGAGAGCAAGAATGAGAGGAAGAATGGGCATGCCAGGACCTCTAACCACTGCAAACAAACTCCAGAAGCACACGCCACAATGTGTATCTGGCTTACATGGGGCCTGGAGAATCGAACATGGGTCCCTAGGCTTCACAGACATGTGCCTTAACCGCTAAGCCATCTCTCCAGCCCTTCCCGTCCCCCCTTTCTTTAAATTTATTTGAGACAGAGAAATAGAGAGGAGGCAAGAGAGAGAATTGGAACACCAGGGCTTTCAGCTGCTGCAAACAAACTCCAGACACATGTGCCACTTTGTGCATCTGGCTTATGTGGGTTCTGGGGAATCGAACCTGAGTTCTTTGGCTTTGCAGACAAGCAAGTGCCTTAACCTCTAAGCCATCTCTCCAGCGCCTGCCCCCTTCTTTTTATGAATCAGAGCAAGAGTGTACATTTGAGGGAGAGAGAATTGGCATGCCAGGGTCTTCAGGTGCCATAATTGAACTCCAGATGCATGCACCACCTTGTGCGCATGTGTGACCTTGTACGCTTGCATCACCTTGTGCGTGTGGCTTACATGGGACCTGGAGAGTTGATCATGGGTCCTCAGGCTTTGCAGGCAAGCACCTTAAGCACAAAGCAATCTCTCCAGCCCTGAACTCATGATCTTTCTGCCACACTTTCCAAGTGTTAGATGACAGGCATGAACCACCATGCTCAGCTAGTGTGTGTTTTACAAAAGCATGAGTGAATATAATTGACATTTACTTTATTACACACATTTTCCAGAGCATAATTTGACATTTTGACATTATGTGTACACCCACCAGCTTTACCCGCCTCCTCTGTGGCTTTGTAAAAATCCTCCCTTCCTGCCCTATCTGAGCCCTATCTGTGGGTCCTCAGCCAATCACCGATCAGCCCTTTCTCACCACCAGAGGTTAGCTTGTATTTCTTAGAATTTCACAGCCATGGAGCCTTATATATGCACACATGTGTGTTTGTGAGGTGCTGGGATGGAAGCCAGGGTCTTCAATACACCTGGGAAACACTCTACTACTGATTGCATCATAGCCTTTGAGAGATAATGGACACACCAAGTTCTCTAGCTACTGCAAAGAAACTCCAGATGCATGTGCCATCTTGTGCACATGCTTTATCTGGCTTTATGTGGGCATTGGGGAATCAAACCCAGGTACAGGAAAGCACCTTAACTGCTGAGCCATCTCTCCAGCCCACCTCTCGCTTTATGATGGTCTCATATGTAGCTGGTAGTGAACTGGCAATCCTCATCCCTTGAGTACTTGGATTGCAGGTATGAGCCACCATACTTGGCTTACACTTTATACCTTCCTTTCTTCCCTCCTTCCCTCTATCCATCCCTCCCTCTTCTTCCTTCTTTTGTGGTCTTTCTGTATTAATGTATATTTCTTTCTTTGTCTTTCTGAATTAGGGTCTCACTCTAGCTCAGGCTGACCTGGAATTCACTATGCAGTCTCAGGCTGGCCTTGAACTCTCAGCAATTCTCCTACCTCTGCCTCCTAAGTGATGGGATTAAAGGTGTGTGCCACTATGCCCAGCCTTTCTTCTTTCCGGCCTTCCTTCTATTCTCTCTCTCTCTTTTTCAAGGTAGGGTCTTACTTTATATAGCCCAGGTTGACCTGGAATTCACTATGTAGTTTCAGGGTGGCCTCAAACTCACAGCAATCGTCCTACCTCTGCCTCTCAAATTCAACATACAAAGGTGTGCTGTGGAGCTGGAGAGATGGCTTAGAGGTTAAGGCATTTGTCTGAAAAGCCAAAGGACCAAGGTTTGATTCCCTAGGACCCAAGTTAGCCAGATGCACAAGCAGGTGCATGTGCCTGGAGTTTGTTTGCAGTGGCTGGAGGCCCTGGTGTGGCCAATCTCTCTCTCTCCCCTTTTCTCTGTCAGATAAATAAAATAAAATAAATAAATAAATAAATAATAAAATATTTAAAGCCGGGCGTGGTGGTGCACGCCTTTAATCCCAGCACTCGGGCGGCAGAGGTGGGAGGATTGCTGTGAGTTCGAGGCCACCCTGACATTCATAGTGTATTCCAGGTCAGCCTGGGCTAGAGTGAGACCCTACCTGGAAAAACAAAAACAAACAAACAAACAAAATTTTTTTTAAAATAAGTGGCGCTGGAGGGATGGCTTAGTGGTTAAGGCATTTGCCTATAAAGCCAAGGACTCAGGTTTGATTCCCCAGGACCCATGTTAGCCATATACACAAGGGGATACACATGTCTGGATTTCATTTGCAGTGGCTAGAGGCCCTGGTGTACTCATTCTCTCTCTCTCTCTCTCTCCCTCTTTCTCTGTAAAATAAATAAATAAAAATAAAATATGTGGGATTAAAGGCATGCACCATCATGCCTGGCTGTACTATAGATTTTAATGTATATACGAATGAATTTTAACATTGCTTTTTCCATGATCCTTTATTCCCCTTCCATGTCTCCTACAAAAAGAGTATTCTAATAATACATTTTGATTGAGTTATTCAATTATCCTATTATACTTCTTTGTAACCAAATTATGTATACTTTCTTCTACTAAAATAATTAGTTTACAACTGATTAAGACATCATAAACACTGATAATTATTAAAATAAATATTTTGTCAAAACCATGAATAAAATAAAATATGTTTAAAAAAAAAAAGGTATGTGCCACCATGCCCAGCCTCTTTCTTTGAAGTAGGATCTTACTCTGTAGCCCCAGGCTGGCCTTGAACTCACATATATATGTGTGTATATGGGGGTGCCAGGGTCTCTTGTCACTGCAAATGAATGCCTGTCCACCTTTATGTGAGCAGCTGGGGAACTGAACCTGGGCTGGCAGGCTTTAGAGGCAAGCATCTATAAGTACTAAGCCACCTCTCCAGCCCCTGTATTTTCTTTTTTTCTGAGACAGGGTTTCATGTATCCCAGGTTGGCCTCAAAGTCTTTATGTAGCTGAGAATGTCCTTGAACTCCTTGTAGCTGGGAGGTGCTGGGATTGAGCCTGGCCTCACAACTAGCAGATCACAACTTGAGCTCTGTCTCCTAGCAGACTGCTGTCCTCCAGAACTGCCTTACCTGTGGGGTGTGACCTTGAGCCTGCACCTGGGCCCCCCATTTCCGGAGTCGCCTCACACTCAGCTCCACCTCTGCCCTGGCAGCCTTTAGTTCTGCTCCCTGCCTCTCCAGCCGTGAGACCAGGGCAGGTGTCCTGCGCTCCAGTGCTGCAGCCAGGGCCCACAGCAGGCTTGCCCTGGATGCTGGAGACTGGACCGCCCAGCTGTGGGCAGACAACACAAGTTGAGGGTGTATGGCCTGGTCTTGACTCTTCCCAGACACCCACCTTTGCCCAGAGTCTTAATCCTTGGGATCCAGCCCCAAGTCTTCCACCTTGTGTGCGTGTGTGTGTGTGTGTGTGTGGGGGGGGGGTCCTTAAATGAAGCTCCCTGTCACCCAAGCATTGGCTTGTTGTGTGACTCTCTTACCCAGGGGCGGCCTGGTGAGCAGCCTCCACAGCACCCCGAATGTCCTTGGCTCCACCCTCAGCCACATAGCCATGGAGGTTGCCAGAAGAATCCTGGATGGGCCTAGAGCTCCGGGCACCAGGAGCCTGGAAACGGCCCCCAACGAACAGCCCGTAAGGGGGTTCTGGGCTGCACAGAGTGAGGTGTGAGAGAGTCCTTGGGTCTGATTAGGCCCTGTGGCCTCCCAAACCGGATGGACTCCCTCATTCCCATGAGCTTTGGGACTCAAACTCCTGCTCCCATGAGCCAGGTACAGAGAGGGGTTATCCAAAATTCTTATTCCCAAGACCCTCTGCAGGACTCAAATTCTTATTTCTGTTAGCCTTTGGGGCACCCCAAATTCCTGCTCCCAGGAGCTTCTGGGAAAACACAAACCACGAGAAAGAATTAAGGCTTTTCAGGCCTGGGTGGGAATGTGTAAGGTTCCAAGAACCACAATGACACATTCATTAGGACCCAGAGACCCCAGGAATAGTTCTAAGGAGCCTCCCTCTCTTTCCCCTTCCCACACCTGTTCCAACCCTCACACCACTGGCCCTCGAGCAGCTTACCTCGATCCAATTTCCAGCTCAGCAGGCAAGGTGGAGGGGACAGCAAGGCCAAAAGTGTCATAATTGAGACTTTCGCAAAAGTAGGGCGGCTGTGGGGGGGTCCCCAAGGGCCGCAGATATTCATACAGACCCTGCGAGAGAGCTTTGTCACAGGAGGCCAGGAGGCCGCAAGGTGATTTGAAGAGGGAGCAGGTGTCAGGGGTTGCAAGGGCAGAATGGAGGAGCTCACATCTGGGCCCCCGTGCCAGGAAGAGCCACTCTCCTTGCAGCCACCAATAGGCACGGCAGGATCTTGGAGGCCATGAGCATTGATCCACACTGTTCCTGCCAGGAGCCTGGGGAAGGATGGCAAGTCAGAGGAAACAGGAGACAGGAGAGGGGCGGGGCCAGGTCAGAGGAGAGAGAAAGGAAACCAGGAGAGACAAGCGACCGAGGGAGAATGGGGAGACTGAGGCTGAGCGATGCCAATGAGGCAGACTGGAGGGGTGCCAACTGACCTGTAGCCCAACTCCAGGGCCTGACCCAGTCGTTCACTCCACACGCTGGCACTGCCTCCCCGGGGTGTCCCATTGGCTAGGGCCAGAGCCTCCTTGGCTGTGCGGAAAGGGAAGGCCACGACCACAGGCCAGGGCACCTAGAGGAGTGTCAGGGACTCAGGCAAACCCTTCTCACCAATACCCCCACCCATTCAGGGACCAGGCCACAGCAGTCACCAGTCACAGACCAAGGTCACTCGGTCACCCAGTGGTGTTACAAGATAGAATACTGCTGCCTATGACTGACTCAGGGCAGGTGGATGGGGAAAGATCTTTAGAAATTCAGGGGACCTCACCTCTGCCTGGAAACATGGGGCAGCTGGGGGCAGACCAGAGATCAAGGTTGGGGGGAAGAATGGGTTGTTGGAGGGTATGTCACCAGCCTGGAACACCTTAAGAGAAGGATAAATCAATGCAGGTGTCTCTTACTAGACCTCCTCCTTCAGACCAGGGAGTTGGGTCACCAAGCTCGGTAGTCAGGGCTCACCTCTCCACCCTGGCTCTGGGCTTCACGCACATAGCACTGTGCCAGGTCATGGGCAGCAGCTCCACGCGTCCCCATGTCCACGGCTCCATCCAAGCCTCGGCCGCTCCGTAGCCGCCCCATCCTGCCCTGAAGGCGTCTCACAGCCTCATCCCACACAGATTCTTGGATGAGGAGCCTGAGGCCCCCCTGTTAGCAAAAGTGTTGCTGGGGGTGAGCAAAGTCCTGCCCAATGCAGGGAAGCTAGGCCTCGGGTTTGGAAGAGCAGTGGGAAGTGATAGGAGGTGGGGAGTAGAACTCTGGTGATGTCCTAGATATGGTGCTGCACACTTGTAACCTCAGCACCCAGATGTGGAGGCAGGAAGATCATGAGTTAGAGGCCAGCTGGTGCTACACTGTGAAATCTTGTCTCAACACCCCCCACAACCCCAAAGAACTGAAAGTTGAAATGAGTGAGAATCAAGAGAGACATGATAGTTTCCAGGACATGGGGACATTAGCATGTGGGTCTCACCGGGCTGCGGTCTGACCAGGCCGCATCCACAACACCCTCTACAGCTGAGTCCACATCCGCTGAGTCTGTCAGCAGCAGCAGTGATTCTGTGCCCAGGGCCAGGCCCAGTGTGGCTCCCTTGCCTGCCAAGGACCTCCGTAGAGCACGTCCTTCCTAAGGACCCACACCCCCAACATGCTTAGCACTCAGCTTCATAAGGACCCTCCAGGCTGTGTCCTGCCCACTCCCCATCCTGGAGATACCTCCACAGCTCCACAGAACACCACCTTCTGGACTCCAGGCCAAGAAACCAGAGCAGGTGCCAGTGAGGTTGGGCCACTAAGCACGTTCAGGATCCCTGGAAAGGGGCTGAGCTCCCCTGCCAGCTGGGCCAGGAGGAGGGGTGTTGGGGAGGATGGAGGCACGAGGGCCACTACAGTGCAGCCTGGGGAGGGGAGACAACTCAAGGACTTTGAGGTACAGTCTCCAGCCCTCCTTCCTCACACCCAGGAGTCCAGGCCCTGGCCCTCCTCTTTGAGAGGCAATAGTGGAACCCAGCACCTCACTCACCCACAGCCAGGGCAGGACACACTCTCCACATCATATCCATGAAGGAGAAGGTGGGTGGCAGGATGAGGCCAACAACTCCTACAAGAAATCCATAGTGAAAGAACAAGGAGCTGGACGTGGTGGTACACGCCTTTAATCTCAGCACTTGGGAGGTAGAGGTAGGAGGAACGCTGTGAGTTTAAGACCACTCTGAGACTACATGGTGAATTCCAGGTCAAGTCAGCCTGGATGAGAATGAGACCCTACCTCAGAGGGAAAACAAAAAGTAGAACAGGGACTGGCATGCTGGAGTATAGTCTGGGTAAGGACTCTAGGTTCTCACCCATGGGCTCCCAGTCTGCCAGTGCTTCCTCCTGGATGTGCGCCTGGATTGCATGGTACTGAAGCAGCTGCTGGGCCAGAGGGATGTCCCCATCTCGAATTTCTCGGACTGCCCTCCCAGTAAACAGGGACTCCAGGGTCCACAGCAGCCGCAGGTGTTTCTGGATCATCTTGGCTAGCCTGTGGAGAATGCAAGGGGTTGACCCTTTTCCAGGCAACCTGGACTACAATCTCCAAGAGTTCCTGGGGCAGCACCACAATTTACTAGTAGAGGTTACCAAAGACTTATGGGAAATGTAGTATTGGGGAGATTCTCAAACTCTAATGGTGCTATAGAATGATCTTGGCCACTAGTAATCAGCCAACCCCAATGACACTATAAAGCTGAGTCTCATAAATGGAACCCCCATGTTAATCACTCCTACCTAGCCCAATAAACTGTGGGAAGTAATGGACGCTTTGGCCACTAAAGCTTCAAATGTGTGCTGAGAAGATGAGCCGGTAATCAACTCACTGAGAACTTAGGAAAAGAAAAGAAGTTGCTGGTCCCAGAGTGTCCCATGGATGCTGGGAACATAGTATCCCCTCTTCTAAAGGCCACACCTAGGCTTCCTTACCTGGTCAGATACTGAGCCCTTGTGGTTCCTGGGAGTTGACTCCAGCTCTCAAATGCTGTCCTTGCTGCCTGCACTGCTGCACCCACATCCTTCTCTTGTGCCTGAAGGAAGGTGGCCAAGTTCTCCCCTGGGAGACAAATAGAGGCCCAGATGGTGAGAGAGATGTGAGGAGCCCATGTTAGAACTGGGTGGCGGGGGGGGGGGGTTATATTTCTAAGGCCTGGGTGTGGGCTAAGGCAGTAAAGGTGCTCCCAGCTCCACTCTGGGTCTCAGAAACTGGCTTCCTTCCCTTTCCGTTTTCTCACTGGTATTGCCCTGCACACCTCCCACAGGCAAGAAAGGGCCTTTATTTAGTGGGTTACAGTTTTTTTAGATTCCCATTGAATAGCCCAGGTTGGTCTCCACTCATGATTCTGCTGTCTCAGCCTCTGGAATGGGCCCAGCTTAAAGAAGGGAGATTAGTAGATACGAACTCCTCATTTGGGACTAGACACTGTAACCATAAAGATTCAGAAATCTCACCTCTCTCTCCACATGGCCCCTGTACTTAGGATCCTGAACAAGGGAAACAGGGCAGGTGGGTAGGCCTGGAACACACAAGCATCTCTTCCTCCCTAAATAATCGGGGGACATTTCAAACCTGTGACAGGATCCTGGCAAGATGCTGCATTCCTGTGTTCTGGCTTCTGCCACTTTCCATTGACATAGTGGCCCAAGAGCCGGTCGTGGGTGTCCAGCCAGGCCTGGGGGAGGAAGGAGAATTTGGAAAAGTGCCTGTGAGGCAGCTGGGGCAGCTCAATTCCTACCCAGAGTCCTCTTGCATCCCTTTGCCCATCAGCTATCCTTTCCTTCTTGTTGTCTCTTTGTGAGTATGCACATGTGTGTGTCCATGAGTGCACGTGTATGTTGGGGATTGAACTCAAGGGTTCATGTCCTATTAATCTATAACACTTGTAGCACTATACTATCACTTCAATAGTGGCAAAACACACATGAAGTCATGATGTTAACCAGCTTTGGTGAAATAGCCACAGTGTGGTTCCAGCACTTCCTGAGACTAAGGCAGGAAGATCCTAGGACTGAGGCCAGCCTGGGTTACATAGCAAGACCCTGGATTTTATCTCTTTCTCCTCTTCCTTTCTTTATTTTTATTTTTTTTTTGGGGGGAGGGGGTTGAGATAGTGTCTCCCTTTGGCCCAGGTGGACCTGGAATTCACTGTGTAGTCTCAGGCTGGCCTTGAAAGCATGGCAATCCTCCTACCTCTACCTCCCAAAGGCTGGGATTAAAGGCGTGCGCCACCACACTCAGCTTCTTTTTTAGGCTTTTTGAGGTATGTTCTCACTGTAGCCCAGGCTGACCTGGAATTCACTATGTAGTCTCAGCCTGGTCTTGAACTCACAGTGGTCCTCCTATCTCGGCCTCCCAAATGATGGATTAAAGGTATGGACCACCATCCCCAGCCTATTAGCTTTTTTTGTTATTGCTTTTTTTTTTCTTCAAGGTAGGGTCTCACTTTAGCCCAGGCTGACCTGGAATTCACTCTGCATTCTCAGGGTGGCCTCGAACTCATGGCGATCCTCCTACCTCTGCCTCCTGAGTGCTAGGATTAAAGGCGTGTGCCTCCATGCCTGGCCCTAGCCTAATAGTTTTTTTTCTTTTTAAGATTTATTTTTATTAATTGGAGAGAGAAAGAGAGAGAGAGAATGGGAGTGCCAGGGCCTCTACTCAATGCAGACTAACTCCAGACACATGTGCCACCATGTGCATCTAGCTTATGAGGGATCTGGAGAATTGAACCTGGGTCCCTACGCTTTGCAGACCAGTGCGTTCACTGCTAAGCCACCTCTCCAAACCATTAGTTTTTAATCTTCTTTATTTTATTTATTTTTAAGACCTGAAACTCACTCTGTAGCTCAGGCTGATCGTGAAGTCACAGCAATCTTCCTACCTTAGCTTCCTGAGTGTTGGGACTAAAGAAGTGTGCTAGGACACGAGGCTTAAACTTTTTTTTGAGACAGGATCTATGTACCCCAAGCTGACTTTGAACTCACTACATAGCCCATATAAGCTTTCAATGGGCCATTCTCCTGCCTCAGCCACCCAACTGCTGGGAATATAGGTATGCAACATCATGCCTGGCTTAAATATGAATATAAAGAAAAGATTATAAAAACCCTTTTACCTCCATGGAGAAATGGTCTCATCTTAACTTTGTTTTCCAGGAAACCATACAAAATACAGCTGTATTTTTTGGGGAGGGAGAGTGTTTCAAGGTAGCATCTCACTGTCTAGTTCCAGGCTGGCCTCAAACTCACAGCAATCCTTCTACAATCCTCTACCTCTGCTTATCTAGCACTGGGCTTAAAGGCATGCCCCACCGCACTGGGCTATTTTTTTTCTCTTTTCTTTTTTTTCTTTTCTTTTCTTCCAGGTAGGGTCTTACTCTAGCCCAGGCTGGCCTCAAACTCACAGCGACCCAACTACCTCCTACCTCTGCTAGGATTAAAGGTGTGTGCCACCATGCCCAGTTGTTTTAGTTTTCTTCTTCTTTTTTTTTTTTTTTTTTGTTTGTTTTTTCGAGGTAGGGTTTCCCTCTAGTCCAGGTTGACCTGGGATTCGCTATGTAGTCTCAGGGTGGCCTTGAACTCATGGCGATCCTCCTGCCTCTGCCCCCCCTCCCATGTGCCACCACGCCTGGCTGCTTTTTTCTAAGAATACTGGGCATGGGACCTAATCCCTTGAGCATGGTAGACAGATACTCTACCACCGAGCTCAAACCTAATCCTCACTAGCGGATTCTAGGCAGGGGCTATACTGTTTAGCTACACCCTGGCCTCTCACTATGGATTCTAATTAGGTCTTCTATTGCTGAGCTACATCTCAGCCCTCAGCTGTGTTACTAGGCAACACTGACCCCAAATGGTCCAGGAATGTACCATTAATATCCAGCAGGAAGCCAGAGCACAGGCTTCCTGGAGCTCACAGTGCTCTGAACCAGGCATGTCTGCAGCTAGCATCCTCCGTACAATGTCAGTCTTCCTCCACGCACTTCTCTTTGGGATGTAACAGCTCCTACCCTTGCAATCATGTTCCTTCTACCCATCTCAGTGGCCATCACTTAGGGGAGCATCAAGAAGTCCCACTAAAGCCAGAGGCCTAACGGTATCCTACCATATGCAGCCTGTCCGGCTATGTAGCATCTGGCCTATATTGGAGTGTCCCTGAGCTTAGGAGCCAGGCAACCAGGCTCTGAGTCCTGGCTCTGGTACTTAGCTGATGAGTAATCTTAGCCAGGGGTTTAGCACACAGCCCCTCTCCACCCCAGGTTGACAATTGAATGACACTGTTACACATCCAGAGTGACAACTTTGGGGCTAGAGAGATGGCTTGGCGGTTAAGGCGCTTCTCTACAAAGCCTAAGGACTTATGCTTGACTCTCCAGATCCCATGTAAGCCAGACGCACAGCACACAAGTGCGTAAGGTTGCACACAAGGAGGCACACGTGTCTGGAGTTTGATTGCAGTGGATGGAGGCCCTGGCATGACAATTTTCTCTTCCCCTCTCCCTCTCTCTCTCTCTCTCTCTCCAATTTAAAAAGAAAAGCAGTGTGACAACTTTAATACTGCTTTCTCTTCCTAAAAATTCTTTTGCTGCTGGGCATGGTGGCACACACCTTTAATCCCAGCACTAGGGAGGTAGAGGTAGGAGGATTGCCATGAGTTTAAAGCCACAATGAGACTACATAGTGAAATAGGTCCGCCTAGGCTAGAGGGACACCGTAACTTGAAAAAAAAAAAACAAAAAAAAACCCAAAACAACCAAACAAACAAAGTGTTTCCTGCCACTAAATTCTATACACTTTCTACTTTCTCCTGCTTTTTATCTTATTCTGATAATTGCTCCTATTTCTCTTTAAAGCAAAACAGCCTGGCATAGTGGTAAATGTCTGTCATTCTAACACTTGGGAGGTTGAGGTAGGAGGATCACTGTGAATGTGAAGCCAGCTTGGGCTACACAGGGAGAGCCTGCCTCAAAACAAACAAACACCCATTCTCTATCTGTCTGTCTGTCTGTCTGTCTCTCTCTCTCTGCTTCTTTGTCTCTCTCTCTCTCTCAAACACAAACAAAAATTTTAGAAAACCACATGTAAATGAATGAAGGATTTTGCCAGGTAGGTGATGCATGCCTTTAATCCCAACACTTGCAAGGCTAAGGTAGGAGGATTGCTATGAGTTCGAAGCCAGTTTGAGATTACATAGTGAATTTCAGGTCAGCCTGGGTGAGAGCAAGAGCAAGACCCCACCTCAAAACAAACAGGGCTGGAGAGATGGCTTAGCGGTTAAGCGCTTGCCTGTGAAGCCTAAGAACCCCGGTTCGAGGCTCGGTTCCCCAGGTCCCACGTTAGCCAGATGCACAAGGGGGCGCACGCGTCTGGAGTTCGTTTGCAGAGGCTGGAAGCCCTGGCGCGCCCATTCTCTCTCTCCCTCTATCTGTCTTTCTCTCTGTGTCTGTCGCTCTCAAATAAATAAATAAATAAATAAATAATTAAAAACAAAAAAACAAAAAAAAAAAAACAAACAAACAAAAAACCCAAGCCAAATCCCAGCACTCAGGAGGCAGAGGTAGGATGAATGTCATGAGTTTGAGGCCACCTTGAGACCACATAGTGAATTCTAGAGACCACATAGTGAATTCTAGATCAGCCCAGGCTAGAGCAAGACCCTCCCTCAAGGTCAAAAACCCCCCCACAAAACCAAGCCAGCTATGATTATGCAAGCCTTTAATCCCAGCACTGGGGAGTCAAAGGTAGGAGGATCGCTGAGAGTTTGAGGCCATCCTGAGATTACACAGTGAATTCCAGGTCAGCCTGGGCTAGAGCAAGACCATACTTTGAAAAACAAACAACAACAAAACCCAGTTTAGAGAGATACCTACTGGGTAAAAAGCTTGCTGCTCAAGGATGAGTACCTGTGTTTGAGCCTCAGATCACATAAAAAAAAGCCAGAAGCGTTGGGAGGTTGGGCTTCTGTTAATCCCACCACTCTGATGCTGAGATGGGAGGCAAAGATAAAAGATTTTTTCCAGAAGCTCTCAGTGAGCACAACTAAAGGAACTGCAGCCAGTCACGGTGGTGCAGGCCTTTAGTCCCAGCACTGGGGAGGCAGAGGTAGGAGGATCGCTGAGTTCAAGGCTAGCCTGGGATTACATAGTGAATTCCAGGTCAGGCTGAGCTACAGCGAGACCCTAAAAATATCAAAAGCCAAACAAACAAGCAAAAAACAAAACAAAACAAAATAAAACTGGGGGCTGGAGAGATGGCTTAATAGTTAAGGTGTTTGATTACAATACCTAACAGACCCAGGTTCAATTCCCTAGTACTGATGTAAACCCAGATGAAGTGATGCATGCATCTGGAGTTCGTTTCTCTCTGTCTGCCTATTTCAGTCTCAAATAAGTAAAAATATTTTAAAAAGAAGAAGAGGAAGAAGAAATGGGGCTGGAGAGATGGCTTAGCGCTTGCCTGAGAAGCCTAAGGACCCAGGTTCAATTCTCCAGGTTTCACGGAAGCCAAATGCACATGGTGGCATATGCATCTAGTTTGTTTGGCTAGAGGCCCTGGTGCACCCATTCTCATTCTCTCTCTCTTACAAGTATCTCTAACAAGTAATAAAAAATAAATCTTAAAGCCAGGAGTGGTGGCCCATGCCTTTAATCCCAGCACTCAGGAGGTAGAGAATAGCCATGAGTTTGAGGCTACCTTGAGACTACATAGTGAATTCCAGGTCAGCCTGGACTAAAGTCAAATAAATGCTGGGCATGGTGGTGCACACCTTTAATCCCAGCACTCATGAGGCAGAGGCAGGAGGACTGTTATAAGTTCGAGGCTACCCTGAAACCAAGGAGTGAATTCCATGTCAGCCTGAGCTATAGCATGACCCTACCTTGAGAAAAAAGAAATCTTAAAAAAAAAAGCTGGGCTTAGTTCAGCATATCTTGAATCCCAGCACCATGAGTTCAAGGCCAGCTTATGCTACATAGTGAGCTCAGGTCAGTTTAGGTTCAAGTGCAGTCTTGGTCTCCCTCACACACAAAAATGAAGGTAGAGGCATAAAGAATGCCAGTTAATGCTTGTCAAATGTGAGAATAGCATATTAATTGTGTAACAAAATCAGTCTTATCTGTGAAAAATGAAAGCTGAAATATTTATGGGAAAATAACAGCTGGAGTTTGTTTAAATTATTCTTAAAAGAAAAACAACAACATTGGACTGGATGTTAATTGTTGAACTTGAGTGACCGGACACAGGGAATTCCTAGTAAATATCAAGTACCATGTAAATGATGAAAAATTTCTCTTCAGAAGGAAAACAAATCTCTTAAAGCATGTCCATGGGGTCCTGGCCTGAAAGTGGGGGAAGCATGCCTGCTGGAGACTAAGAATTTAAAATTCCTCTAAAAAATGGCTGTGACAGGGGCTGAAGAGATGGCTTAGTGGTTAAGGCCCTTGCCCGTAAAGCCTGACAACTTGGGTTCAGTTCCCCAGTACCCACATATAGCCAGATGCACAAAGTGGTACATGCATCTGGAGTTTATTTGCAGTTGCTGGGGGCCCTGGTGCACCTTTCTCTCTATGTCTCTGTATGTCTCTGCTTGCAAATAAATAATCTTTTTTTTTAAATGGCTGTGACAATTGGTTCCAGATGATTCTTGTCAGGCAATTGAAGCCAAAAAGTTGCCAAAGTTTGGAATTTTCTTTTCAAGGGAAGTTAAGAATCCGGATGTTTAGATGGAATTGTCTAATAATTGACAGTTTTGAAAACAAAGTTCAAGCCAAAGAAAAACATTTTTGTTGGTTGAATCTGGCCTACAGATTGTAAGCCAAGAGACCTTTGCTGGAGCATGGGCGAGAAGCCATGGGTTCAGAACCCAAGGAGTCAAGTTTAAATCTCAAATGCATTTCTCTCTCTCTCTCTCTCTCTCTCTCTCTCTCTCTCTCTCTCTCTCTCTCTGTGACAAACTGCAGTGTCTAGCTATGTAGTTTAGGCGGATCTAAAACTCACAATTCTGCCTCAGCCTTTCAAGTGCTGGGATTACTGGCATGTGCCACTATGCTCTGACTCTACTTCTTTTAAGCAGTGTACACTGTAGGAAAAATTAGTGACTTCTCAACCCTCTGTGTTCTATCAACTAAAATGATGACAACAACTTTCTCAGTTATTCTGGGGATTATCTGAGATCATGCTTATCAGACATTGGTACCTTCCATCCCAGCTGTCATCTGTTATTTCAGGAAAGTCCACCTCTAGTCAGCCTCCATCTGTGAGGATTCTCTGAACTCCATCTCAAATCCTCTTATCTGAGTCCACACTCTATTTTAGTCACTCCTACAGTCTAGTATCTTCTACACTGGCTACTTCCTGGTGGCTGTCTCTACAGTTGTTGGCCCTGAGGCATAAACCCAAACAGCATTACTCCTGTACCCCATTACTGCTGTCCTCAAGGGTCTCACATTGTCACTTGTCACCCAAGCTCAATCTTCTTTTTTTAAAATTTTTTGACATGTTAGTTTATTTATTTGAGAGAAAGAATGGCCACCCCAAGGCCTCCAGACACTGCAAATGGACACCAAACACATGTGCCACCTTGTGCATCTGACTTATGCTGGTCTTGGGGAATCAAGCCTGGTTCCTTGGGCTTTGCAAGTAAGTGCCTTAACTGCTGAGCCATCTCTCCAGCCCTCAATCTCTCTTCTTTATTTACCTTTATTTGAGAGAGAGAGAGAGAGAGAGAGAGAGAGAGAGAGAGAGAGAGAGGCGTGCGCGCAGATGGAGAGAGAATGGGCACGCCAGAGCCTCTAGCCAGTGCAAATGAATTGCAGATGCATGCACCACCTCGTGCATCTGACTTTTCATGGGTACTGGGGAATCAAACCTTGGTCCTTTGGCTTTGCAGGCAAGCACCTTAACTGCTAAACAATCTCTCCAGCTCTCAATCTCTTTAATCCCACTTGTCTCAGGAGGTCCCTGTTCAGGGACAGTCACAGAGCAAAGGCCAGCCTCTAGGGCCCTGCCTTCTCAATCCTCCAATCCTGTTCCTTCAGCACCTGTGTTACCCTCTCATTGATTGTCCAGAAAATTCAACTTGGGTCACCTCTCCAGCCTCCTTAACAAGCCTGGGCACTGTAGGGCCCTGTGTGATCATGGGAGCCTCATGAAGACATTTTCAGCAACATGGGAAGATTGAACATATGAATAAAAAAAATGTAAAGGGCCAAGCATGGTGGTACACACCTTTAATCCCAGCACTTGGTAGGCAGAGGCAGGAGGATGGTTGTGAGTTCAAGGTCATCCTAAGACTACATAGTGAATTCCAGGTCTGCCTGAGCTAGAGTGAAATCCTAACTGGAAAAAACAAAAATAAATAAAAAAAAAAAAAATTCAGGGCTAGAGAGATGGCTTAGCAGTTAAGGCGCTTGCCTGTGAAGCCATAGGACCCAGGTTCAATTCTCCAGGACCCACATAAGCCAGATGCATAAGGGTGCCCATGCATCTGGAGCTCGTTTGCAGCGGCTAAAGGCACTGTTGCACCCATTCTATCTCTCTATTTGTCTTTTCCTCCCTTTCCAAAAAAAAGAAAAGAAAAGAAAAAAGAAAGAAAAAATGTAAAGGGCTAGAGAAATGGCTCAGCGTCCGGAGTTCCTTTGCTGTGGCTGAAGATCCTGGCACACCCATTCTCTCTATTCACCTCTCTTAAAATAGTTCTGCAAGGCATGTGGTGCACACCTTTAACCCCAACACTCAGGAGGCTGTCGTAGGATTCCTGTGAGTTTGAGGCCAGCCTGAGATTACATAGTGAATTCCCTACCTCGAGGTAGGGGTCCCACTCTCAGGCTGGCCTCGAACTCATGGCGATCCTCCTACCTCTGCCTTCCAAGTGCTGGGATTAAAGGCCTGCACAACCATGCCCGATAATAAAGAACTAGGGCTGGAGACATGGCTTAGCGGTTAAGGCACTTGCCTACAAAGCCAAAGGACTCAGGTGTGATTCCCCAGGACCCACATAAGCACAAGGTGGCGCATGCGTCTGGAGTCCGTTTGCGGAGGTTGAAGGCGCTGGAGTGCCCAACCTATCTGCCTCTCTCAAATAAATGCAAATTTAAAAAAAGGTAAATACAAGGGAATCTCTGAGGATCATGGGAACTCCCAAGACAAGGGGCAAGCGCAGGGATGGGGCGGGGATTGTCTGGAACCACGCCCTCTCTGGAGCACCAAGGCGGGAATCACCGAGGGGCGGGGCTGCTGAGCTGCCGCGGAGGATCACGGGAGCCCAGCCTCCTGAGGCCATGAGGCCTGTGCTAGTCGGCAGCGCCCACGGGCAGACCCTCACCAGTGCGCATGCGTGGCTCTCCGGCACCGGTCCATACTCGAGCGTGGAGAAGATCTCGCGGGCGCGCGGTTCCACGCGCGTCGCTGCCATCGTCCGCCTGGATGCCTTCCGAGACGAATTGTGGGGCACTCCGTCGCGGGGAACGCCCAAGACCGAAGTACGGCCGGCTACCTCCTACCCGGCGGGGCGGGGCCGGGGGCGTGGCTAAGGGACCTGTCCACTCGCTGGGCGCCCCAGGACGAGCGGCCCGTGGACGGGGTCTGGGACTTGTAGTTCGACGCTCGCAAGCCCCGCCCAGTGAGGCCCCGGGAGCGGAAATGGACGCCCCGTGCTGCTAGCGGCAAGGTTTAGGATTGAGAAGGATGGAGGTATTGGTTTTTTTGATCCCCTTTTTAAGTTTTGGAGACAGAAAGTTCAGCTTTTAATACGAAATAGACCTTCGCAGTGGCAGGATACGCATTTCAGTTAAGGGGTGTGTTGGGGGGGGTGCTGGGATGGAACTTGAGCATCTTAGGGAAGCGCTCCTCCGCCGACCTATATCTCCCAACGCAAGAGTAAAGTATCTTTTATTTCGAGGTAATGTCTTCTTGTAGCTCAGGCTGACCTCGACTTCATTATGTAGTCTCAGGGTGGCCTTGAACTCACGGTCATCCTACCTGTGTCTCCCGAGGGCTGGGCTTAAAGGCGTGCACCACCACTCGTGGCTGTGATGAAGGTGTGACAGCCTTGCCTGTAGTGTAATTTAACAGGGAGAGCAGAAGTGTGGCATCACGCGGCCCACCTCGTATTTCTGAGGAGTTGCAGCTGGATGCAAGAGCCTTGTGATGGGAAGCGTGGTTACGCTAGGCCCATGGTAACAGACCGGAAGTGTCTTCATTTACACTTTTGTCTAACTGATCGGACCTACACCGAGGCTAGAAACAGATACTGGTCCCAGCAGGTTTGACTGGATAGACTACTGTGTATGAAGTCCCGGGACCTGGAAAGCTTGAGGGATAGGATCCCGCGAGAAGTTTTTCACGTGAAGGGTGCTGAGGAACCCCGAGGCCTACTTTCCAGGACCATGGCGGACTCGAGGCTGCTGGTACCAGAGCTGAGCGAGGCAGAGACAATGGGTGATGAGACAGCGCTGTTCGAGGAGCTACTGCTGCAGGTGCGGACTGACTCCTGGGCATTCAGGGGTTTATTTATTATTTTACCTACTGGTGCTCAGAGACGGGACTACAGCTCCCAGAATACCCTGGGGCTGCAGTGGGGCCTAATGGGAATTGTAGTTGCTATGGTCTGAAGGAAATAGGAGTGGGGTCTAGATTGTTCTTGAAGAAGGAAGGGGACCCTAGAACGTATACTTTCTCATGTTAGCCACAGTGCTCATATATAAGTTTTCCCCTAGATATTTGAGATGAGGGGATCTGAATGAACTCCCAAGCTGTTTTTCTTCACAGGCTTCCAAGGAGCTCCAGCAATCCCAGACAGCCAGCTCAGAATCTACACAGATCCAGCCTCAGCCTGGTGAGCCAGACATACACAAAGAACTACAGGGTTAGAGTCTCACAGAAGGCCAGAGAGACGAGCTAAGGATCGGAGAGGGAAGTAAGGGATAACTGGTATAAAGGCCTGGGAGTGGTTATATGAACTGACATCAAGGAAGATCACCTATGGAATCTGGTCCACAGGGAGTAAGTGGAGGATAGAAAGCAGAGTGGGAAGGGCAGAGAAGCAAAGTCTGAAAGAAGGTTAGGGTCCTCAGGACACAGATCCAGAAAAAGAGAAGGTAGAGGTGGAATGAAAGGACAGAGTGAAGAGGGAAAGAAGCTGGGTGCTGCCTTATACACTTGTAATCCCAGCTCTCAGGAGGCTGAGGCAGCAGGATTGCAAGTTCAATACCATCCTGGGCTACAGAGTGAGAGCTTGTCTCAAAAAGATAGAAAGGAAGGAAATTAGAAAGACTGTAATTGTTGCTGGAAATGTTCTTTATTGAATGTACATGTACTATATGTGATGAAAATAAACCAGACTAAAAGTTATTTCAGCTAAAAAAAAAAAAAAAGAAAGAAAGAAAGAAAAGAAAAGAGTTGGGCATGATGAAGCACGCCTTTAATCCCAGCACTCAGGAGGCAGAGGTAGAAGGATCGCAGCAAGTTCGAGGCTGCCCCGAGATTACATAGTGAATTCCAGGTCAGCGTGGGCTAGAGCGAGACCCTACTTCAAAAAAACAAAAAAGAAGAAGAAAAAAAGACAGAAAAGTGCCAGGTGTGGTGATGCACAACTTTAATTCCAGCACTCGGGAGGCAGAGGTAGGAGGATCACTGAGTTTAAGGCCAGTCTGAAACTAGAGTGAGTTTCTGGTCAGCCTAGAGTGAGACACTATCTCAAGAACAAAGAAAAGGTGGATAGGAGAGTGTGTGTGATATGAAGACTGCTTGGGGACAGATGGTCAAATTAAATCCACTCACACAGGTTTCTGCATAAAGACCAATTCATCAGAAGGGAAGGTTTTCATCAACATCTGCCACTCGTCCTCCATCCCTCCCCCTGCGGATGTGACCGAGGAAGAGCTACTTCAGATGCTGGAGGAGGACCAAGCTGGCTTCCGCATCCCCATGAGTCTGGGAGAGCCACATGCCGAACTGGATGCAAGTCAGTGCCCTCAGAAGACCCCGTGTCTGCCCCCTTGACATCCATTCTCCCAGACCTAGGATGTGGGGCCCAGGCATGTCCCCAGCCTTCTGGGTATCCAGGCCAGGCTGCCACTTCCTGCCCCACTCAGAGGCTCTGGAGGTTGGGTTAGGTGTCACCTCCCATGCCTTCATCCTAGTTCTCTACCCCGCTGCCTTGTCTGCATTCCTATATGCTTTTTTTTTTCTTTTCCTTTCAATCCACATGTTTCCAGAGGTCTCTTCTGACTGAGCTCTGGACAGTGCCCAGGGAATGGGGATTTAGGTAACCCAGAGTCTACTTTTGAGAAGGTCCCAGTCATGGCTGGAAGGCAAGAGCCCCGATGTAATTTCAGTATGGCTGCTTTGGGCTTGGAAAGGACCAGCCCCAGTAGCTCTTTACTGAGGAAAGTTTCACAGAAGGCTGGCACCAGGAGGAGTAGTCAGATGGAAAATTTGAAGGTTTAACAGTTGATCAGCCAAAAATTCAGAAGAGGGTTCTAGGCAGAGAGGACAGATGGGCTTTGGGTATGGTAGTATACACCTGGAATCCCAGCATTTGGCAGCTGAGTCCAAGATCATCTACATAGTGAGACCTTGCCTATCTCAGAGACAAAAAAAAGAAATAAAAAGAAAAGAAAAAGACTGGAGAAATGGCTCAACACTTTAGGTGCTTGCCTATAAAGTCTAACAACCCAGGTTCAATTCCTCAGTACCTATATAAAGCCAGATGCATGCACATCTTTAATCCCAGCACTTGGGAGGCAGAGGTAGGAGGATCACTGTGAGTTCAAGGCCAGCCTGAGACTACATAGTGAATTCTAGGTCACTTGGGCTAGAGTGAAATTCTACCTCGAAAAACCAAAAAGGAGAAGAAAAATAGTAAGTTTTGGTATTTCAAGGTAGGGTGGCCTCAAACTCAAAATGATCCTCTTACCTCTGCCTCCAGTTGTTGAGACTAAAGGCATACACCGTGACACTTGGCTTGAAAAACTTTTTTTTTCTTTTTTGTTTTTTCAAGGTAGGGTCTCACTCTAGCTCAGGCTGACCTGGAATTCACTATGAAATCTCTGGGTGGCCTTGAACTCACAGGGATCCTCCGACCTCTGCCTCCCAAGTGCTGGGATTAAAGGAATGCACCACCTTGCCTGGCTTCTTTTTAAAATTTTTTTTTTTTAAGTTTTTTTTTTCTTTAAACATTTATTTATTTATCAGAGTGAAAGAGGTAGAGAGAGAGAGAATGGGCATGCTAGGGCCGCCAGCCACTACAAACTCCAGATGCATGTGCCCCCTTGTGCATCTGGCTTATGTTGGTCCTGGAGAATTGAACCAGGGTCCTTTGGCTTTGCAGGCAAATGCCTTAACCACTAAGTCATATCTCCAGCCCTTTTAAAAATTTTATTGAGGTAGGTTCTTCTCTATCCCAGGCTGACATGGAATTCACTATGCAGTCTCAGGCTGGCCTTGAACTCAGTGATCCTCCTACCTCTGCGTCCCAAGTGCTGAGATTAAAGGCATACACAAGCTAACCTGGACTGAAAAAATATTTTATAAAAAGATAAAGAAGCCAGGTGTGATGTTCTGAGGCTACATAGTGAATTCCAAGTCAGCAAAACTCTACCTTGAAAAACAAAAACAAAAAAAAAAGAAAAAAAAACCTGACAGAGGCCTAGGCCTAGGGATATAGTGATTGGATTGGATGGGCCAGAAATCTAGAGTAACTATAAGTGTAGGAATGTGGTCTCTAGAGAAGAATGTAAGCATTTTCCCAGAGGTGGTAGGGGTAGAGCACTCAGAACTTCTGTGCCAGTGTGGGGGACTCAGACATTGGAAGGATCAGCTTTTGGACAGGGTCATGGGCCCAGAGGCAAGAGCCTCCTGGAAGTCAGGGGAGAGCTGGTCTGAGTCCTCTGTTAAGTGCAGGCTGGCCTCTACTTTCTAGGGTCTCTGCTCCCAGGGTGGATTTTGTTTCTAAGTGTTTTGCAGAGAGCTTGGGAGTCTCACCCCCCCCCCCTTTATGCTTCTGCAGAAGGCCAGGGTTGTACCGCCTATGACGTGGCAGTCAACAGTGACTTCTACCGGAGGATGCAGGTGGGTGTGTGTGCAAGAATGTGCTATGGGTGAGACTTCAGCTAGCCCCCAAGTCCACTGCCCCACTACACCTGTCTCTTCTCCCTCACACTGTAGAACAGCGATTTCTTGCGTGAGCTCGTGATCACCATTGCCAGGGAGGGCCTTGAGGACAAATATGGCTTGCAGCTGAATCCTGGTAAGGAGCAGGAGGGGCATAGAGTGGTGTGGGAAACATGTAGACAGGCTTGCCTCAACTGGAGCTTGGAGGCTGAGGGTTCTCAGGAGGGGTGGGCATCTCAAAGTGAGGTGGGACCAAACAGGAGGTGGGGCCTCAGAACCAAACTTGGGATGATTAAAGGGAGTGTCCAGGGAGGGGCAGAGCTCTATACAAGGCTGTACCATGTGATAGCAGAGGAACCCTGATACCCAGCATCTTATCCTCTGCCCCCTCAGAATGGCGCATGTTGAAGAACCGGGCTTTCTTGGGCTCCATCTCACAGCAAAATATCCGTTCCCGGCAGCGCCCTCGCATCCAGGAGATGGGAACCCTGAATGACCCCCTTACAGCTGAGAAAGGGTGGGCCTTCATACATCCCTTGTTGTAATGCTATCCTGGGCCTCTGGAAACCCATAGAGATGAGAGACTGGAACTGAAGCACAGGCCTGGGTGAAGGGAGAAAGTCTGCCCTTGAGGGTTTGCAGGGAGGGCCTCATGCTGGCAGAACACACCTCCACTCAGTCCTGCACCTTTCCTCCCCAGCCCAGAGAAGCCGCATCTGAACCTTTGGCTGGAAGCTCCTGATCTGCTCTTGGCTGAAGTTGACCTCCCCAAGCTGGTGAGCACAGACGTGGTGGGAGCAGGGTGCAGGGCTGGACTGGTGGGGACTGTCCCCAAACCTGTGTAAATTGCACCCTCTGGTGCTGCCCTGAGGGTTCCTCAAGGACTATAGAATGTAAGTGTAGGGTTATTGAGACTTCTTATACTGTCTGTCCTTTGATTTTTTTTTTTTTTTTTTTTTTTTTTTTTTTGAGGGCCCAGGCAATGGGAGTTGCCTCACTCATGGTGTGACCTTATAAATGCAGTTCCCCAGCGTGTGAAGTCTTTGTTGTGGGGCGGGGAGGTGATGGACTGATTGTACCACTTGCTCAGGATGGAGCCCATGGGCTTTCGCTGGAACTTGGTGAAAACCGTCTGGTGGTGGGGGGTCCTCAGCGGCTGTATCAACTGGATGTTGCCGTCCCCCTACGGATCAACACTGAGGAGAGCAGGGCGGCCTTCCACCGCAAGAGAAGGGTACTTGGGGGGGGCTTCAGGGATGCTGGGATGTGGGATCTAGACTCCTGGGTTCTGAATCCACATTCTCTTTCTTTTCTCAGCAACTCATGGTGGCCCTGCCCCTTCTGTCAGTGCCTTCTTGATCAAGTGTCCCCTTGAGCTTCTATATATGGACAAAAAGTTGATTTCTTCTCCAAAAGTGAAATAAAAGATTTTCATGTTTTTTTCTGCCTGCCTTCAGATATCTGAGCATGTAGGACATATGGGAAGAGGGACATTGCACTCTGTCCCTCAGTATTCTCTTACCCTTGCTCAGGCTTCACCCTTTCCTTATGGACTTTGGCCTCCAGGCCTTCAGACTTCTCTTTCTCATCATTGGTCCTCTGGGCCCCAGAGCTGGCCTTTCTGTGTTCCATACCCACTTCTCCAGGGCCCTGGACTCAGTACTGCCCCTTCTCTATTTTTCTTTTAAGTTTGTTCAGGTGTAGGGTCTCACTCCAGCCCAGGCTGACCTGGAATTCACTCTGTAATCCCAGGCTGGCCTCACGGTGATCCTCCTACCTCTGCCTCCCGAGTACTGGGATTAAAGGCGTGTATCAGCTGGGCACAGTGGCACACACCTTTAATCCCAGCACTCTGGAAGCAGAAGTAGGAGGATTGTCTGAGATTACATAGTGAATTCCAGGTCAGCCTGAGCTAGAGCGAAACCCTGCCTCAAAAAAAAATCATGTACCACCACACCAGCTTGCCCCTTCTCTCTTGATGGGACTCTTCCCTTCACTGGGGGTCTGTCTCACTGATCAGTATCTGACCACACCATTGATTACTGCTTCTTAGCTTCTGTCCCCTCCTCCCAGTTCCCTCTTCTCCAAGGTGTCATGTGGGAAGTTGCCAGTGTGGTCATTCCCTCTGCACTGACTGCCTACAAGGGGTGGGGGTTGTGTGTCCGTCCTGACCCTTTGGCAATGAAGTCCATGTGATGTGGCCTCCATAAGCCTCTCACTCCTGGCATTCCCCTTCCTATCACAGTCACACCCAACTCTAGGGCGCACACTAGACTTTCTTTAGATCCTGACTTAGCATGTGCTGTTTTCTCTGTACTTCCCCTATATATTCATCCTTCCACCCACCCCACTTACTACTGTGCTGGTGGTGGACCTAGGGTCCTTCAAATGCTATGCATGTGCTGTTTAAGTAAGCTACGCCCCAGTGTCCCCCCATCCATTTTAGGGAACGTTTCTTGGAAACCTCTAACTTTGGCCATCCTGGCTGGGTTAGAATCATATGGTGGGACAATGCCTGGCACACAATAGGAATTCAACAAATATTTGTTGGTAGTTGACAATGTCCTCCCCTTCCATCATAATGCACCCTTGGATAACAAAGTGGAGGAATTGCCGTGGTAAATGGTGGAACGCCACAGGGGGGCTAGTGGGAGTGTTGATGAGATTAGAACTACATCTGTCCCTTAGCCAGGCTTGGTGGGGTGAGCCTATAATCTCAGCACTCGGGAACTGATGCAGGAGGATCATGGGTTTGAGGCCAGCCTGAATAATGTGAAAATCTTGTCCAAAAAAAAAAAAGAGCTGGAGAGATGGCTCAGTGGCTAAGGCACTTGCCAGCAAAGCCAAAGGACCCAGGTTCAATTCCCCAGCACCCACATAAAGCCAGATGCACAAAGTGCATCTCCAGATGCATCTGGAGTTCGTGTGCAGTGTCTAGAGGTCCTGGCATGCCCATTCTATCTGTCTCTTTCTCTGTCTCTGAAAAATAAAATTAAAAGAAATAGGGGCTAGAGAGATGGCTTAGCAGTTAAGGTACTTGTTTACAAAGCCTAAGAACCCAGGTTTGATTTCCCAGTACCCTCATAAAGTCAGATGCACAGGTGGTTTATGCATGTGGAGTTTGTTTGCAGTGGCTGAGGGCTCTGGTGTGACCATTCTCTCTCTGCCTCTTTCTATCTCTCTCAAACAAATAAATTTAAAAAGAAAGAAGACACTGGGCATGGTGGTGCTTGCATTTAATCCCAGCATTTGGGAGGTAGAGGCAGGAGGATCGCCATGAGTTCAAGGTTACCCGAGACTACATAGTGGATTCCAGGTCAGCCTGGGTTAGAGCAAGACCCTATCTCAAAAAACCAAAAAAAAAAAAAAGGAAAGGAAAGGTGATGGCTTATTTCTATAATACCAGCACTTGTGAGAGGCTGAGGTAGTAGGAGGATCTCTGTGAGTTCCAGGCCAGCCTAGACCACATAGTAAATCTGTCTGCAACAGAATAAGACTTGCCTCAAAAAAAAAAAAAAAAAAAAAAAAGCAAAAGCAAAACAACCCAAACTATTTTATTCAAATATATTTATTTATTTATTAGCAAGCAAGCAGAGAGAGAATGGATACACCAGGGCCTCAAGTTGCTGTATACAAATTCCAGATGCATGTGCCACTGTGCATTTAGCTTTAAATGGGTACTGGGAAATTCAACACAGGTCATTAAGTTTTGTAGCCAAGCAAGTGCTTTAACCGCTGAGCCATCTCTCCAGCCCCAAAACAAATTTTAGGTATTTTATTTTTATTTATTTGAAAAAGAGAGAGGCAGATGGAGAATGTATGTCCCAGGGCTTCTAGCTACTGCAAATGAACTCCAGACACAAGCACCACCCAAAACTTAATTTTTTTTTTTTCCTTTGGTAAGGCATTTTAATTTCAGTGTGTTGTATAATCATTGTCACCTGTTACATTGGTCTTCTTGAATTGAAACCCACAGCTTTCTGTTGTGCTTTTCCAGTGGGTTCAGTGTTGTGACATATCCCCACCCCACTTTTTGTTTTATTTTGCTTTTTTTTTTTAATTTTTATTAACATTTTCCATGATTATAAAATATATCCCATGGTAATTCCCTCCCTCCCCACCCCCACACTTTCCCATTTGAAATTCCATTCTCCATCATATTACCTCCCCATTACAATCATTGTAATTACATATATACAATATCAACCTGTTAAGTATTCTCCTCCCTTCCTTTCTCTACCCTTTATGTCTCCTTTTTACCTTACTGGCCTATGCTACTGAGTATTTTCATTCTCACACAGAAGCCCAATCATCTGTAGCTAGGATCCACATATGAGAGAGAACATGTGGCCCTTGGCTTTCTGGGCCTGGGTTACCTCACTTAGTATAATACTTTCCAGGTCCATCCATTTTTCTGCAAATTTCATAACTTCATTTTTCTTTACCTCTGAGTAGAACTCCATTGTATAAATGTGCCACATCTTCATTATCCACTCATCTGTTGAGGGACATCTGGGCTGGTTCCATTTCCCAGCTATTATAAATTGAGCAGCAATAAACATGGTTGAGCATGTACTTCTAAGGAAATGAGATGAGTCCTTTGGATATATGCCTAGGAGTGCTATAGCTGGGTCATATGGTAGATCAATCTTTTTTAGGAACCTCCACACTGTTTTCCACAATGGCTGGACCAGATTGCATTCCCACCAGCAGTGTAGAAGGGTTCCTTTTTTTCCACATCCCCGCCAACATTTATGATCATTTGTTTTCATGATGGCTGGCCAAATTTTTTTAAAAATATACTTAATTTATTTGAGAGAAAGGGCATGCCAGGGCCTCCAGCCACTACCAAGGAACTCCAGATGCATGCGCCTCCTTGATCTGGCTTACTTGGGTCCTGGACAATTGAACAGGAATCCTTTGGCTTTGCAGGCAAATGCCTTAACCGCTAAACCATCTTGCCAGCTACTTAAAATATAAATTATAAATATATATATTTTTGTTGTTGTTGTTCGTTTTTTGAGGTAGGGTCTCACTTGGTCCAGGCTGACCTGGAATTAACTATGTAGTCTCAGAGTAGCCTCAAACTCATGGTGATCCTCCTACCTCTGCCTCCCCAGTGCTGATTAAAGAAGGCTGGCTTTAAAATATTTTTTAATGTTTATTGTATTTGTTTGAGAGAAAAAAAGGCAGAGAAAGAGAGAGGGAGAGAGAGAATGGGCACGCCAGGGCCTTCAGCAGCTGCAAACGAACTCCAGATGCATGCACCACCTTGGACATCTGGTTTATGTGTATCCTGGGGAATGGAACCTGGGTCCTTTGCCTTCAAAGATAAATGCCTTAGCCACTAAGCTATCTCTCTAGCCCAACATTTTTTTTAATGTTTATTTATTTATTTGAGAGAGAATGGGCACATCAGGGCCTCCAGCCACTGCAAATGAACTCCAGACACAAGGACTACTTTGTGTATCTGGCTTATGTGGATTCTGGGGAATCAAACCTGGGTCCCAAGACAAGGGTTTTAACCACTAAACCATCTCTCCAACCCAGAATTTTTTTTCTTTTCAAGGCAGGGTTTCACTCTAGCCCAGGCTGACCTATAATTCACTTATGTAGTTTCAGGGTGGCCTTAAACTCAGGGCAATTCTCCTAACCTCTGCCTCTCGAGTGCTGGGATTAAAGGCATGCACCACCATGCTCTGCCCCATGTATGTATGTATGTTTGTTTGTTTATTTGTATTTAGTTATTTGAGAACGACAGACAGAGAGAGAGAGAATGGGCGCGCCAGGGCCTCCAGCCACTGCAAATGAACTCTAGATGTGTGCACCCCTTGTGTATCTGGCTAATGTGGGTTCTGGGGAATAGAGCCTTGAACCGGGGTCCTTAGGCTTCACAGGCAAACACTTAACCACTAAACCATCTCTCCAGCCCATATTTTTTTAAGTCCAGTAAATAATAGATTTTATTGTAGATACAAAGGCAGAAATATATACATACACAGATATATGTGTTCTTACCACGAATAGGTGAACAGCATGAAAAACAATGCAGTAGATAGGTTCAATAACTTGGGTAATTACCAGGGTTCACCAAAAGCCCAACTCTGCCCTTTAAAGAGGAATGGGTCTCAAGAGCCCTGAAACTGCAAGGCTGGAAAGTAAAACACTGCTTATGATGGTGACCTGGAGGAGGATTTTTATCATGAACCTCAGCAGACAAAAAGTGATACACTGCTTATGATGGTAACCTGGAGCACTCCCCCCCCCCCCCCGCCTCCCCCTCCAGGTAGGATCTTGTTGCTCTAGTTCAGGCTGCCTCAGGGTGGCCTCGAATTCACAGTAATCCTCCTACCTCTGCCTCCTGAGTGCTGGGATTAAATGCTCAAAAGAGGATTTTTATTAAGGATCTCAGCAAGAACAAAATGAACAAAACCTTAAAATTTATATAAATAAGGCTATTTACTAGTTTATCTTCCTTTTCAATTCTAGACAGGTTTTTCAATAAGATGTGGCACATATAAGCAAGAGAAGGTGGAGTAACAGAATTCACAAGTGAAGATAATTTTATTTAGTTGATATAGTAAGAAAGAAAAGCTTAAATACTGTAATTAAAAACATATTTTAGGGCTGGAGAGATGGCTTAGCGGTTAAGCGCTTGCCTGTGAAGCCTAAGGACCCCGGTTCGAGGCTCGGTTCCCCAGGTCCCACGTTAGCCAGATGCACAAGGGGGCGCATGCATCTGGAGTTCGTTTGCAGTGGCTGGAAGCCCTGGCGCGCCCATTCTCTCTCTCTCCCTCTATCTGTCTTTCTCTCTGTGTCTGTCGCTCTCAAATAAATAAATAAATAAATATTTAAAAAAAAAACAAAACATATTTTAGTTTTTATTTGAGAGAGAAGGATAGAGAATGGGTGTACCAGGGCCTCTAGCCACTGTAAATGAACTCTAGATACATGCGCCCCTTGTGCATCTGGCTTAAGTGGATCTGGAGAGTCAGACCTGTATCCTTTGGCTTTGCAGGCAAATGCCTTAACCACTAAGCCATCTCTAGCCCTTACTGTATATATATATATATTTTTCCAAAGGCAAAGAGCTTTATTTCAGGCTTAAGCTTGGACTCTTGACTTCACCAGCACAGTGGATCCATGCAAGAGCCTGTAATTTTTTTAAATTGGTTTTCTGAGGTAGGGCCTCATGCTAGCTTGGGCTGATTTGGAACTCACTAGTAGTCTCAGGGTGGCCTCGAACTCATGGCAATCCTCTTACCTCTGCCTCCTGAGTGTTGGGATTAAAGGCATGTACCACCACACCCGGTCCTCTACTGTAATGCTTTTTAAAAACTTTTTTAAATTTTTATTTATTTATTGGAGACGGTGGGGGTGGGGGAGAGGAGTGAGAATGGGCATGCCAGGGCTTCCAGCCACTGCAAACAAAATCCAGATGCAGGCACCACCATGTGCATCTGGCTTACGTGGGACCTAGAGAATCAAACCTGTATCCTTACTTAGGCTTCTCTAGCATGCCTCTTAACCGCTAAGCCATCTCTCCAGCCCCCCTACTGTAATTTTTAAACAACACAGCTACTAGGAGACAGGAGATGAAATATGCTTCTCTGTAAGCTACCAGGATGCTGTCTACAGTGGTAAGATATAACAGCAGAAGCATCTAATTGAGTTAAGAAGTTCCTAATATATACAAAATTGCCTAAAGAACTAACCACTACAGGAGGCAAATTGTTTTGCTTCATGTTTTTAATTTCAAGAGCTCTTATGTCATTTTAGTGCTCTTCCTTGTCTTAGCATCCTATTTTAAAAACATTTATTTAAGAGAGAGTGGGGTAATATAAATGGGTGCACCAGGACCTCCAGCCACTGCAAATGAACTCCAGATGCATGCACCAGCTTATGCATCTGGCTTATGTGGGTACTGGGGAAATTGAACCTGGGTCCTTAGGCTTTGTAGGCAAGTGCCTTAACTACTAAGCCATCTCTCCACCCCAGCATCCTATTTTTTTTTTATTATTTATTTTATTTATTTGACAGAGAAAGAGGGAGAGAGAAAGAAAGGGCACTCCAGGGCCTCCAGCCACTGCAAACGAACTCCAGATGCATGTGCCCTCTTCAGCATCTGGCTAATGTGGGTCCTGTGGAATCGAACTAGGCTCCTTCGGCTTTTCAGGCAAACGCCTTAACCGCTAAGCCATCCCTCCAGCCCTAGCATCCTATTTTTATCTCAAGGGTACAATACCCTTTATTTCTGAGAATTCTGATGACAGCTTGTTGCTTACATTCTTCCACATTGCCCATTTATTTCCCTTTGCTTCTTGTGAGCGCTGTCATTCTCATCAGAGTGCCTTTGACCACTGAGTGCTCTCTCCCAGCCCAAACCCAGTTCTTATTGCATAGTTTCAACTTTCACAGAGACACACCTGAAATGGGGAGTGCCTGATGAATGCAACTAGCTGTTAAACAGCTGTCATGTATAAGGCTGAAACACATTCATTCTGTACATAGTTCAAGTTAAAGAAGTATCCCTAAAATGTCCTAGCTCGTCACTACTTTTGGCTCTTGTGTCTTACAATCAAAATGCAATATCCTTAAAATTTTCTGAAGGCTCAGAACTCTGTTCAAGAGAACACAGCCATTTCTTTTGTACTATAATTGAAAACCATTTTCACACCTCATTATTTCTATCAATCCAAACCCAAGCGATGGATACAATGGCTTTGTTCACTTATAGCTCTTTGCTTCTCAGTATAAGCATTCTATCTTTCTATTTTTTATATTCTATCTCTATTTTTTTTTTCAAGGTAGGGTCTCACTCTAGCCCAGGCTGACCTGGAATTCACTCTGTATTCTCAGGGTGGCCTCGAACTCATGGTGATCTTCCTACCTCTGCCTCCCGAGTGCTGGGATTAAAGGCGTGCGCCTCCATGCCTGGCTTCTTCCATCTCTATTCTTTATCATATCTTTATAAATTGTATATATGTTGCTGTACAACTATCATAGCAGAAGGAAGAATAGTGTCCTGTATGCTCATTGCAAAACAGATGGAGGTCCAAATAACTTTCGTAAAACATGAAATCAAGTTCTTTTTTTTTTTTTTTTTTTTTTTGGTTTTTCAAGGTAGGGTCTCACTCTAGCCCAGGAATTCATTATGGAGTCTCAGGGTGACCTCAAACTCACAGCAATCCTCTGACCTCTGCCTCCCGAGTGCTGGGATTAAAGGTGTGTGCCACCATGCCCGGCGAGATCAAGTTCTTACTGATGACTGGTAGATGAGAATACCATTGCTGCAGTCAGGTTCGCATTGCTGGTAGAAATCACCCAACCAAGAGCGGCTTGTTGGAAAAAGAGGCTTATTTTGGCTTACAGGCTCGGGAAGCTCCACAATGGCAGGGGAAAATGATGGCATGAGAAGAGGGTGGGCATCAACCCCTGGCCCACATAAGGTAGAAAACAGGAAGAGGAGAGTGTGCCAAACACTGGCTTGGGGAAACTGGCTATAACACTCATAAGCCTGCTCCCAACAATACACTCCCTCCAGGAAACATTAATTCCCCAATCTCCATCAGCTGAGAACCTAGCATTCAGAACACCTTAAGTTTACAGGGACACCTGAATCAAACCACCACATTCTGCCTCAGACCACCATAAACTGATAACAATACATGATGTAAAATGCAGTGCACTCATCCAACTTTAAAAGTTCCCATAGTTTTTATCAATTCCAATGATGTTCATACATCCCCATAGTCCAAGATCTTCTAACTGAGCCATAATGCCAAAAAATCTCCCCAAAACCCATAATGGCACAGAATAAGCACTAAGGGTGGCATTGGGCATAGCCAAGAAAAACTCAAGCAATACATGATTTAAACAGGGCAAACACCAAACTGTGTAGCTCCAAGTCCAACAACTCTAGCCAGTGACAAGTCTCCAAATTCAATAATTCTAACCAGCAAGTCTCTGGAGTTCCAATTCTGCCCCTCCAGCTAGGCTACTCACAGTCCTGGAAAGCTTCATCTGGGGCTGGCAGTTTTCCTTAGCAGCTGTGGCATGGTCCTTGCATCTCTACTGGGTCTCCATTGCAACCCATGGTTCATCTGCATGGGCACTCCATGCAGGGTATCCTGCTTCACACTACCCATGGCCATTTCCAAATTGCAAACTCAATGAACCTCTCTTTCCTGCATTTCTTATACTCCACAATACCAGGTAAGGTGCCAGTTATTGAATACAGAGGGGAATAAAGCAGACTTTGAAGAACAGAACACTCTTTGAGCACTCAGGCACCTTCAAAAGTGGGGAAGAGATTGAGTAAAGGAAAATTGGAAGGAAAGCTAATAAAAATCTAAGAGTAAGCCAGGCGTGGTGGCGCATGCCTTTAATCCCAGCACTTGGGAGGCAGAGGTAGAAGGATTGCCATGAGTTCAAGGCCACCCTGAGACTACATAGTGAATTCCAGGTGAGACCCTACCTCGAAAAACAACAACAACAACAAAATTAAGAGTATATAAATAAGTCATATGAAAACCTACTTTTTTTGGACAATGGAACACACAGGAGCCATAGATTGTTACTAGAAAATTTTTAGTGCCAGGGATGGGATACCTTCCAGTGAGTTGTTGTCCAGGGAGGTCACTATTGCCCCCAAAACATTGCTGAGGTCCTTGGTTTCCCACCAGGAATAGATAGGACCCTACTGGGGAAGACTCCACATACTTGGGCTGCAAGGTCACTGAGAAATTCTGCTGGAGCTGAGCTGAAAACCTCCTCCATGTAGATCAGCTGATAGAAAGCTGGAAAAAGGCATACTGCATGTAGTTCAATGGGAGAGAGAGAAATCACCAGGGAAGATACTCAACATCAGACACTGCAAGGCTTATATTTGGCCAGCCAGGCCAAATGAGCCAAGAGGTGCAATGGTGGCATGTCTGTTATGGGGGAAACCAACCACCCTCTAATTTGACTAGAGGCTCACTCCATGGGAGGAAATACATCCCTGATACTGAAAACCTAAAACAAGGGCAGTTATGAACCCTAGGGGTGTAATGTCTGCTGCTGTCTGGCTGAATGTATATATTATGCTCACCAAAATGCCCAGTAAGCACTTGTCTTAATGTTCACACCCATATATTAATGCTACTCTCACTTTTGGTTAGAGAATCTTCTGTTTTCAGATGGCAGTGATCTTGAGATGACTCAGAAGGCACCATGGTGCTGAGAAGAAGTGACAGAGGAGTGCTCAGCTCTGAAATATCTCAATCACACCTTCCATGGCTCAGGGACCATTGCAGAAGAGGTGGTGGAAAGAATGTAAGAGCCAAAGGAAGGGTAGGACTCCTTATAATGTGCTCGTCCAGACACAAAATGGCCTGGATATAAATGACCTCACAATGCCTGACACTACCTACACAAGACCATTATAATAGGAAGAAAAGATCATGACATCAAAATAGAAGAAAGACATTGAGAGGGGATATGATGGTGAGTGGAGTTTCAAAGGGGAAAGTGGGGGGAGGGAGGGAATTACCATGGGATATTGTTTACAATTATGGAAGTTGTCAATAAAAAAGAAGTAGATCTATGAAAAATTTCTATAGGGCTGGAGGGATGGTTTAGCACTTAAGGCACTTGCTTGCAAAGCCAAAGGACTCAGGTTCAATTCCCCAGGACCCACATAAGTCAGATGTACAAGGTGATACATGTTTCTGGAGTTCGTTTGCAGCATCTGGTGCACCCATTCTCTCTCTCCTTCTTTATCTCTCTCTCTCAAATAAATAAATAAATATAAAAATTGTTTAAAAAGACTGTAGGGCTGGAGAGATGGCTCAGCAGTTAAGGGGCTTGCTTGCAAAGCCTAATGACCAGGGTTCAATTCCCCAGTACCTAACGTAAAGCCAGATGCACAAAGTGGCACATGCATCAGGAGTTCAATTGCAGCTAGGGGCCCTACTATGCTCATTCTGCTTGCAACTAAATAAATAATAAATAAGTATTTTGTTTTGTTTTGTTTTTTTCAAGGTAGTGTCTCAATTTAGCCCCAGCGATTATTTTTTTTTCTTTTTCTTTTTTTTACAAGGTAGGGTCTCACTTTACCTCAGGCTGACCTGGAATTCACTATGTAGTCTCAGGATGGCCTTGAACTCATGGCAATCCTCCTACCTCTGCCTCCTGAGTGCTGGGATTAAAGGCGTGCGCCACCACGCCTGGCTCTAGTCTACATTCTTCCTGTTGCCCCAGTGCAGGTGAGCTGGCCCAATCTCAAAGGTTGTAATCTCTCAATTGCAGCTGAACGGTCACCAGTTCACCCAAAGATTTTTCTTTCTGTGCCATATCCCTTTGCTCACACCAGTTCATTTCTACACAAAGCAACCCTGCACAAATTCTCAAGACACAGGTATAACAGCAAGCTTCTCACACAAACTGCTAGCCCAGTCCAAGCAAAGCTCTTTCTCATTCTCAAAAACCAAACCTCACAGCTCATAGTTCTTACTGTATTCAGGTCTTTCAACTCTGACCAGAATAGCCCACCAAGCTGTATAGCACTGCAAGGCATCTCTTAGGCCAACGTTTCAAAGCCTTACACATTCCTCTTGAAAATCAGCTCCAAATGGCCAAAGCCACACAGTCAGGTGTCTAGCTGCCTCCTCACTCCTCGGTACCACTTTACTGTTGCAGTCAGGTTTGCATTGCTGGTAGAAATCACCCAACCAAGAGCAGCTTGTGGGAAAAAGAGGCTTATTTTGGCTCACAGGTTTGAGGGGATGCTCCACAATGGCAGGAGAAAACAATGGCATGAGCAGCAGAAGGTGTACATTACCCCCTGGCCCACATAAGGTGGACAACAAGAACAGGAGAGTGTGCCAAACACTGGCAAGGGAAAACTGGCTATAACACCTATAAGCCCGCCCCCAACAATACAGTCCCTCCAGGAGGTATTAATTCCCAAATTCATTCAAGCAGGTCTGTTTAGCAGGGCTATCCTAAGCTCTAGGTACCAGTTGCAGGGAGCTACAAGAAAGCTGTATGGCCCTTAGTGATGACTGCCACACACCATGCCATCACCGTTCCTATGGCCACATGCACGGCGGAGTGCATGAGTTGCTGAGGGTGAAGGATCCTTCCTATCAGGGCAAGTCTGGAGCCAGGTATGGAGGATATGACTGCATAAAACAACACACTGAAAATGCTTATTATTATTATTATTGCCACTGACAGCAGCAGGAGGCAGATCACATGACTGTACAGATCGTTGACAGAATCTGATAGAATGAATAGAATGAAGTAATAGAATGAATGTATAGAATGAAGTAAATCGATGCTGCTGAAGACTATAAATACAGTGCAGGTGGGCAGTAGCAACACTGAGCACACACTTGTAACTATTCTCCAGCCCCAAACCTGCAAATCCAAAGGACTCAGGTTCGATTTCCCAGGATGCATGTAAGCCAGATGCATAAGATGATGCATGTATCTGGATTTGGTTTGCAGTGGATGAAGGCCCTGGAACGCCCATTCTCTCTTCTCTCAAATACAAGTTAAAGAAAAAAAGAAAAATCCTACTCTTGCTGGGCGTGGTGGTGCACGCCTTTAATCTCGGCAGAGGTAGGAGGATCACCATGAGTTTGAGGGTCCCCTGAGACTACATAGTGAATTTCCGGTCAGCCTGAACTAGAGTGAGACCCTACCTCGGCAAACAAAACAAAAAAAAACTATCCTAATTTCCAGAAGTCAGGTCATCGCGCACACATATGCACACGCTGGCCAGCGTCCACTTGGACCTTAGAACGCCTCTTGCAACCAGCTCCCCCTGACGGTCTCCTGCACTCACGGTGGGATAGGGGGACGAGAGTCATAACCCCACCCCCACCCCGCCCATCCCCGAGCGCGCACGCACAGCCAGGCACCTTGACTCACGCACCAAAGGATGCTCCTGGAGCTGCCGTGCCCGGGCCATTCGCCGTGGCCATGGCGATGGTGGAAACCGCTCTGCAGCGTGATGGGAACCCCACTATATATATTTAAGTGAAAAGGATGTCTATCTTACCTTAGACTGAATGAGGGAACTGGCGTGCCCTGTCCACCAGCAGGCGCAACGAACCTCAGCTCCTGGGCTCAGAGAACTACATCTCCCAGAGGCCTTTCGCGAGCAGAAACCAGGAAGAAATAACATTAGGGCGCAAAGGTCTCTGGGACTTGTAGTTCTTATGGAGTCAACCTAGGCAACCGAAAAACTCAGTCGCAGATTGAAAAAGCGTTTGGCTGGGTGCGTTCCTCCTTCCTCTGTCGTCATGGTGATGGTGCGAGCGACAAGCGAGGATTTGGCAGCGGTGGAGCACCCTTCCCATTCCCTCCTCTTCACCATCTGCTCCTCCCGCACACCTGGCCGGGAGCCGCGGACACCGCCTCCGCACACAGCCCAGGACATCGCAGCCACAGGGTGGCGCCCGTGCGCGGACAGCCCGCTCTTGCTGAAACCCCGGAGCCTCCCCACCCCGCGGGGACCCGAGGCTCTTTCCTGCAGACACACAGCGGAGACCCACAGTCCAGCCTGTGCAGCCTGCAGGCGGGGGGACAGCGCGGTCAGTGGCTTCCCGGCGCCCGCCCGCCGCTTGGTCTGCTTCTTTAGCCCCCTCTCGGGCCGCATCATGAAAATTTAATCCCAAATGCATTTGCAGCCCTTCGAGAGCTGGAAGGCGGTGGGGAAACCCGCACCCTGCTGGGACCTGGAGGGAGCTCCAGGTGCACTCCGCCCGGGAGATGTACGGGTCTGGAGAATCTGCCTGGACACAGAGAAAGTCAGGGTTCTACCCCAAGGGGCGGGGACAGAACTTAGCGGGGCAGGGAAAGATCTTGAGACCAGTGCAGAAGTTAGAGCAGGGACAGACCCGGGGGATGGAGCAGATTCAGAGGCTAGGGGATAGATCCCACAGGGCTGGGGTCGAATGGTTAGGGAGGGTACATCCAGGAGTAGGAGCCACTTTAAGGGGGTGAGGACAGAACTCAGAGGATGAGGAAGGTGGGGACACGACTCAAAGACGCGACACAGGGAGCTAGGACAGAATTTAGTGCGGATGAATTCCGCAGGAGTGGGGAGGAAATCATCAGAGCCCGATAAGTTGATCTAACTGTAAGGAGTCGAACTAACTCAAAGGCAAGAAAATGGGGGCGGGGGAGCAAAATTCTTAGAGAGAAGACACCCATCCCAAGGAGAAACAGAACTGGATGGGTATGACACTCTAAAGGAAAGATGCACATTCAAAAGAGAATGAGGAGCCGGCCCAGTGACTCAAGCCTTTCATTCCAAATACTTAAGAGGCTGATATAGGGAGCTACAGAGTGAGCTCAAGGCCAGGCGAGACAACTTAGTGAAACTCTATCTCAAAAAGTAAAAAGAGGGGCTGGAGAGATGCCTTAGAGGTTAAGGCGCTTGCCTGTGAAGCCAAAAGATCTAGGTTCTATTCCCCAGGACCCACGTAAGCCAGATGCACAAGGGGGTGCATGTATCTGGAGTTCGTTTGCAGTGGCTAGAGGCCCTGGCACACCCATTCTCCCTCTGTCTCTTCTCTCTGTGCTTGCAGATAAAATATATTAAATGTTTGTTTTTTTTTAAGTAAAAAGGGGGCTGGGGAAGTAGCTCAGTGGTAGAGTTGTTATTCTATCTGTGTGAAAAAGAAATTCGGGGGGTCAAATATCAAATGGGCCGCGTGTGGTGTCTCCCGCCTTTAATCCCAGCACTCGGGAGGCAGAGGTAGGCAGATCTCCGTGAGTTCGAGGCCAATCTGAGGCTACATAATAAATTTCAGGTCAGCCTGGGCTAGGGTGAAGCCCCCCTCGAAAAAACAAAAATAAATAAATGAACAAAGACTGGATGGGGAAGAGAGCTCAGGAGAGGAGAGATCTGGGTGGAAGGAATCAGGGAGGGTGGAATAAATTGGGGTTGTGACTGCAGTAGGGCAAGAGGCAATTCAGAGCTCAGAACCTAGAGGTATGGCCTTGGGATGGGTGGGCCAAGACAGGCAAGGATTAGCAGGCTGCGGGAGAGGATGGTTCTATTTTATAAGGGGCGTGTCCTAGACACATGGGAGTGGTCTACCCAGCGTCCCTCCACGCCCCCTGGCGCAGAGTCCGCTCCAGCCTCCAGCAGCGGGGCTACACAGGAGGGCGTGTCTAGCTCGCCAGGGGCGGGGTCTGTTTGGATGGGCGTGCCCTCCCCGCCCCGCCCCACCTCCGGTGCACAGTCGCGCCACAGCCCCCAGCCAGCAGGTGCTCGCTGCCTCGTTCCCCCCGAGCGGAGCTGCGGGGCCGGGCCGGGCCGGGGCGGACCCCGGGATCCCGGACGCGGCCGCCCGGGCCCGCAGGCGGGGGGGATCAGCGCGGGGACAGTGCCACCATGGAGTTCCGCCAGGACGAGTTTCGGAAGCTAGCAGGTCGTGCCCTGGGGAAGCTGCATCGGTGAGCCTGAAGGGGGTCCTGGGAGGGGAAGAGTGAGGACGCCCCTTTTCTCCGGGAACAGATCGACAGAGGCATTGGGCGGCACCCTGGCATGGTGTGTGTGTGTGTGAGGGGGGTCTATCTATTTGTTCAGGTTTGTCGCCCCATCTGACGGTGATATACACTCTATCCGGTCCCCTCCATCGTCTCGTTCATTTTTTCTCTGCACCCCACCCTACGCTTGACTTTTTGTCTGAGACTGTATCTTCCTATCTCTGGAAGTCTCTGTTTGCTTGTCGCTTTTCTGTCTGTCTGTCTGTCTCTCTCTCTCTCTGGGTCTCCTCCCCATTTATGTCTGGGTCTCTGTCCCCCCTGTCTCTGGATCTCTGCTCCTCTCAGGCTTTCTGCGGGTCTTTTCCCTTTTCTCTGATTCTGGGCTATTGCTCTTTCTAGACCTCTCCCACTCTGAATCCCCCCCCACCCCCACCCCTCCGTGTCTCCTCTACCCTTGATCTCCTTTGATCTCTGTCTCCTTTCTCTGGGTCTCCGACCCTCTCTCTGTGCTATTATTTTCCCCACTGTGGCTCTCTCCATCTTTCCTTCTCTCCAGGCGTTTAATCTGAAGCTAAAGCGGATTGGGGCCGGTTGGTCCTTGCCCTTGTGGGGAGTTAAGCTGGGAGGGAAAATTGTGGGGGGATCCTGGGTCCCTGGGGGAGAAAGGAGTTTCAGACAAAAAAAAAAGTCTCAGGTGTAGGATGGGGTTCTCAAGGGATGCAGACTAGACTTGTGAGGGCCTTACTCCCATTCAGGGGTCATGACCTCAGTGACCTGACTGGGATATCCCTGGAAGTCTTCTGGACATCTTCCCCCAGCCTCACTCACCCCCAACCCCAGCTTTGGCTCCAAGTCAGAGGAATTACTCAGCTGCGGAGAAGACTAAAAATATCTGGCCAGTGTGGGGAGGAGACAGCCCGATGGGTGTCATGCCCTCAGACCCTGTCCCTTGGCACACAGCTTTGGCCCACCTTTACATGACCATGCCACTCGGTCCTCCATGAAGAGTCCTTCCCTAAGTCTAATTCTAGTCCTACTCCAAAGTTACCCCACCCTCTGGTAACACAAGAGGGATGAGGATGGACAGAGGGAGGCAGGAAGGCGCAGTGGGGGGAGATGGAAGGGGAAAGGAAGACAGCTACACCTCTTTGGTTTTCCAATCTCCAGCCCCTCCCTACCCTTTTTTCTCGCCTCCTTTCACGAGTTTCTCAAAATACATCAGTGTGAAGTCAGGGGAGCTAGAGAGAGATGAGCTGATGGAGGGGGCTGGGGGCGACAGCAGGAAGGAGGTGTTTCTCAGCCTCCTCCTCTCTTGCATCTGGGTCTCCACCTTGTCTTCCCCTATCTGAGCCCCTGTCCTGGGCCCCCAGAGACCTCAGAGCCCAGAGCTCCAGCTAGGATGATCACTTGGTGCAAAAAGCATTTATTGTATTTATTGGCATCCAAAGCCTGGGATTCACTTAGATGGCTGAGAGGGTGGTGAGGATGCCCTGAGTTGGACATGACACAGCATCTCATTTCATCTTCTAGACAAAACTTGGGGAAACTGAGGCTCAGCTTGGTGTGGGGGCATTAATGACTGAGGAGCAAACCCATCATGAAGGCAGGTCACCTTCCTTTCCAAGCCTAGGACAGAGGCCACAGATGTTCTCAGAGATGAGTGATGCTAGCCTGGCAGAAGGATTTTTCTTAGATCAGGAAACAGACGGTAACCTAGGATGCCTTGGGACAAGGTTGCAGGCAGGGGAGCAACAGAAGCCAGGGGGCCTTCCTTCTAGAGAGCCAGGTCCTGGGTGAGTCAGTGATGGAAGCCAGGAAGGGCTCAGGGACCTGCTGTTCTTCTCCTGCATGACCTTGGACATGTTACTTCTGCTTTCTGAGTCTCAGTTTCTTTAGTTGTACAATGGGAAGATACCAGTGAACCAAGAGGGCATAAGGGGACCTACTCTCAGGGCCTGGACAGACATCTTGAGGGGGGGGGGAGGGAGAGAGAGAAAGAGAGAAAGGGGGGGAGCGCGAGCGAGCAATTGAGACTTCTTGCTTTTGGATAACTGTAGCTCTCTCTCTCTCCTTCTCTCTCTTTTCCAAGGTAGGGTCTCACTCTAGCCCAGGCTGACCTGGAACTCACTCTGTAGTCAGGCTGGCCTTGAACTCATGGCCATCCTCCTACCTCTGCCTCCCTAGTGCTGAGATTAAAGGTGTGTGCCACCACATCTGGCAATTGTAGCTTTCCCTAAGGACCAAATTCTGTGCCTGAATTGGGAGCATCCAGACAGGGGAGGGAGTATCTCTGTTTCTTTCATTTCTTTCTTTCAACAAGGTCTCATGTAGCTCAGGTTGGACTTGAACTCATTGTGTAGCTGAGGATGCACAGGTATACACCACCACACCTGGCTTGACCTACCCTCCTCAGTGAGCTGCATTACTGTTCCTGCCCCTATTTTATAGAAGTGGGATGCTGAGACACCTCAGTTAAAAAGATGTGCTTAGAGAGATCTGATATTTTGTAATACAAACAATGGATATCAAATTTCATAGGGTCATATCGTGGAGTTTCAAGGTCTGATGTCACTTGATGTCAACGTGGGTTGGTCAGTATCCAATCTCACTGGTGACATGTTCTGCGGGAAGGGCCTTGAAGGCTTTCCTGACTGCCTGTATTATTCATTCTGGAGGCTTTGAGTTCCCCTCTTTCAGATTCTCACCTCTCTTCCCCTTTGAATCTGTCCATTCTTCTCTTTCTACACCCACCCCCACTTTTGGGACAAGGGTTTGAGACAAGAGCTAATTTTATAGTCCAGGCTAGCCTGAAACTCACTATGTAGTCTAGGCTGGCCTGGAGCTCCCATTCCTCCTGTCTCAGCCACTGTCTTATCTATACCCCCCACTCCTTACATCCTAGGGTGGGGGGGTTGTGTTCTCTCTCTTCCACCCCTCCCCCCAGCCCGTCTGGCTGTTCTTTCCTCCCCCGTACCAGTCTCCTTCGCCTCCATCTGTTCTCGCCCCTTCCTGGGATCCAGCCGATCCCCTGGCTGCTATCCTCCTCACAGGGGCCACGCAGCACACGCAGCTTCCCCACGCCTTGCACGTCACTGCTTGTCCTTGTTGTCTGCTGATATCTCCATCTTCCAACATGCGGAGTCTTGCTCCCTCCCCACTGCTGTCCGTCCGTGGGTGTCTGTTCTATTCTAACCTCCCTCTGGGTCTTTATTCCCCCCTTGTCTGTGCAGTTCAGCCATCTCTGTCTCCTTTGTGGTCTCTCCCCACCTGTCTTCAGGCTGAGCTGTCCCTGCAGCCTCTCCCTGGCTTCCTGGCCCTCCTAGGGCCCTATCCATCATCACAGACTCCATCCTGGATGTAGAGCGGGCGGGGGCGAGAGCCACACTGGGGAATGCGCCAATCTCCCTTCCAAGGCCATCTGTCCCCTGCCAGGACACCAGCCGTCACTACCCCTCCCTGCCCTCTAGGCTGAGAGCCTGGACCCTGGGTTTCCTAGGGATGCCTGTGGCCCTGGCCCCTGGATTCGGAGCCTATTCCCATCGCACAAGCTTGTGGTGGAGTTGGTTAGGTGTCAGCCTCACAGCTGGGGCCTGGAGGCCAGGAGAGGCAGCCATAGGGACAGGGAGAGGGCTTGCTAATACAGCCGAGGCTGCTGCTAAGCATCTGTTCCTTTGACACCTTCTTGGAGGCCTCTCCTTAGCACCTTTGCTGACTCAAATAGATTCAGATCTGGCGAAGGGGCTGGGGAGCATCTTGGCATCTTGCGGTGGGGGTTGGGGGCACCAACTTTTGTATTGCAAATCATAGTGTGGCATCTAAATCCCTGAAAGAGAGAGAAAAGGTTCTGGAGGAGGTGACAGAAGTCTGACCCCAGGGGCAAGTACTGTGGAGCAGGAGAGTCCGGTGGCCTGTACACCTGGGACAGGAAAGCAAGCGGACTTGGGATTCCAGGTTTTGTTCTAGACTTGTTTTACAGAGAGGCTACAATTGAGACCCTGTATTCATGGATGGAGACGGGTCCAGATCCTGTGTGCTAGCGAGAAAGGAGAGCCAGGGACTGGACTCCTGGGACTGGATTTAGGATTCCGGCCCTGCAAAGCCAAGCCAGTAATACCCTGACCCTTGTGTTACCGGGAGAAGGGAGCTGGGGGCCTGGCTTGCTGAATCTTTTTGCTTGCTGCCCCACAGTCTTCTGGAGAAGCGACAGGAGGGCGCTGAGACTTTGGAGCTGAGCGCCGATGGACGCCCAGTGACCACGCAGACCCGGGACCCTCCCATTGTAGACTGCACCTGCTTCGGCCTCCCACGGCGCTACATCATCGCCATCATGAGTGGGCTGGGCTTCTGCATCTCCTTTGGCATCCGCTGCAATCTGGGCGTGGCCATCGTTTCCATGGTCAACAACAGTACGACCCACCGCGGGGGCCACGTGGTGGTGCAGGTAGCCTTGCCCACGCCCCATGACGTCACACCCGTCCACCGGTGCCGCCCCTTAGCTCCGACCTCATTTCTGGTGCTTGGTTTCATAAGCCACGCCTCACTTTAAAAGAAACCCCGCCCTCTTTCCAGACGTAGAGACACCTCACCTGCATGAGAGTCCCCATTCTTCATTTCTGTTCCATTTTGGACCACCTAGTAGTTTTGCTCATTGCTGTCCCTGAACCACCTCTATTTGATTCCACTCCCTTCTCAAGCTCAGTGTTCCCTTCCTTCCTGACTTTATGGCCCACATACTGCAAATTTAAGCCTTTGTCAGTTGAGTGTTGTAGAAGCTATACCCCTGCCTCAAGAGGGAAAATAGCCTAATTTGCCCTGTGGCCTACCTGAAAACCCCTCCTTTGGTGGGCTTGTCCCTTATTTTAACTGCTTCTTGACCCTGACCTATCTAAGTTTGCCCATGAACAGTTAGTAAGTTGTTTAGAAATGGAGACAGCCACTCCCACACATGGGCCCTAGGACTTTCAGTGAAGGGACACTGAGGCAAGGAAGTAAGTTGAGCCAGGCATTTAGACAGCACCACGCTAGAGTTAAGACTGTGGGACCCGCCCTAGCAACAGGAAGGACTGGCTTGACTGAGCTCTGATTGGTAGATGTTTTGGCAGCGGGAGGGGATCTTGTTGCTGATTGGCTGCAGGGTTAAGCCTGTGGGAACTAATTGATGGAGGGCAGAGTCTGGTGTAGGGCGGCTAGTTTGATGTGCCTTTTGGCCCGCAGAAAGCCCAGTTCAGCTGGGATCCCGAGACTGTCGGCCTCATACACGGCTCCTTTTTCTGGGGCTACATTGTCACTCAGATTCCTGGAGGATTTATCTGCCAAAAATTCGCAGCCAACAGGTACAGTGGTGGGGTCTCAAGGTGGGCATAATTACAGTTGTGTGGGTGGAGTTAGAGGGTGTGTTCTTGAATTTGGGGGTTGGTTCCTGGGCAAATGGGACTAGCTGATTCTAGGAAAATGGGAGGAGCTTTATTTGGGGGCGTGTCTTTTGGCAGGGTTTCTGATTGTGGAAAGTGGGAATCAGAGATGGGTGTTCTGGGTAACACTGGGCTTCTTAGCCCTGCTATGAGTGGTAAAGGTAGACTCCTAGGAATGGCAGGATGGTTGAATCTTTGTTTTGTTTTGTTTTTTTTAAATTTAATTTCTTGAGACAAGTTCTCACTCTATAGCTCATGGTGAACTGAAAGCTCTCAGCAATCCTTCTGCCTCAAGTGCTTCCAAGTCCTGGGTTTAAATTTTTTTATTTTATTTTGGGCTTTTGAGGTAGGGTCTTGCTCTAGCCCAGGCTGAACTGGAATTCACTATGTGCCTTGAACTCAGCAGTTTTCCTACCTCAGCCTACCCAGTTCTGGGATTGAAGGCGTGCACCCCCACGCCCGGCTATTTTATTTTTTTCAAATATTTTAGACAGGCTTTTGCTGTCTTGCCCAAGCTGGTCTTGAACTTGTGAGCTCAAGCAATGTCTCCAGAGCAGCTGGGACCACAGGCACACCCAAGAGCACTCAGTTCCATCCTTGTCTCTAACCTTTCCCATCAGGGTCTTCGGCTTCGCTATCGTGGCTACCTCCACTTTGAATATGCTGATCCCTTCAGCTGCCCGCGTCCACTACGGCTGTGTCATCTTCGTGAGGATCCTGCAGGGGTTGGTGGAGGTAAAGCCGGCCTCACCAGACCCTGCTCCCCTCCCTGATCCCGTCTTTTCTCCTTGACCTTGGTCTTCCCTCCCCAGGGGGTCACGTATCCGGCTTGCCACGGGATCTGGAGCAAATGGGCCCCGCCCTTAGAGAGGAGTCGCCTGGCTACAACAGCATTTTGCGGTGAGACGAAGGGAGGGCTGAAGGGCAGCTCCTGCGTCTGAGGGGGGCAGGACTGAGGCCGCAACTTCTGTGTCCCAGAGAGGTTCAGGGATGAAGAGCACAGGCCCGGCCTCCACCCCCATCCTCTCCTTAGGTTCCTATGCTGGGGCTGTGGTCGCGATGCCCCTCGCGGGGGTCCTGGTGCAGTATTCCGGATGGAGCTCAGTTTTCTACGTCTACGGTGAGGGACGCGTGGTTCCGCTGGGTGGCGCCGTGGGGTGGAGCAGGGCCGGTCCTCATCCTGCGCCCATCCTCCCACCGACCCCCCTCAGGCAGCTTCGGGATCTTCTGGTACCTGTTCTGGTTGCTCGTCTCCTACGAGTCCCCGGCCCTGCATCCCAGCATCTCGGAGGAGGAGCGCAAATACATCGAGGACGCCATCGGGGAGAGCGCCAAGCTCATGAATCCCCTCACGGTCCGCGCGAGTCTGCGGGGGGCGGGACGGGGCGCGGCGCGACTCTCGGACAAGACTAGGATTCCACGCAGCAAGCGCGGGACTAGAAAAAGTGCGGAGCTAGGTCGGGCGCAGTGGCCCAGGCCTAGCATCCCAGCTACTCGCAGGCTGGTCAGGGCGACTTAAGTGAGACCCTGTCTCCAGATAAAAAAGTAAACAGAAGGGGCCGGGTTAAAGGGGCTTCCTTGCAAAGCCTGCTGGCCTGGGTTGAATTCCCTAGTATCTACATGAGGCCAGATCACAGTGGCACATGCGTTTGGAGTTCGTTTACAGCGCTCTCTTGCAAATAAATAATATTTTAAAAATACGGGCTGGAGTGATGGCTTAGAGGTTAAGGCACTTTTCTGGGAAGACTAAGGACCAATATTCAATTCCCCAGTATCCATGTAAGCCAGACGCACAAAGTGGTGCATGTGTCAGGAGTTCGTTTGCAGTGGCCGGAGGCCCTGGTGCACCCATTCTCTCTTCTCTGTCTCTCTCTCTCTCTCTGAAATAAATAAATAAATAATAAAATATTTTTAAAAATAGAGAGGGACTGGGGGCGCGGCTGAGCATTAGAGCACCAGCCTAAAATCCTCATCCAGGGCAGGGGCCGTGGCTCAGTGCCTAGAATGCCCAAGATTAGCAGGTCTTGGGGGTTGGGGCCACCCTTGAAGCTTTGTTGAAAACCGCAAAGGTAGGACTAGGATGTGGGAGATTTTGCTAGTCGTTACTTACTTACTTACTTACTGGGCTCACATTTGTGGGTCATCGAGGAGCTCAAATATTGAGATTTGGGACTAGCCTTTCTCCCTGAAATGTTCCAGTGAAGCTAAGATCCCTGATACCTGTGGTGATGTGATATGGCTGGTGTATTAATGTCTCTAGAGGCTTCAGTGAGGTTAAGATACCTAGGTTTCCTCTTGGTTATTGTCAGGTCCTTGCACAAACTCTGGTCTCTGTCTTAGCATCCTGTGTTGTCCCTCTGTCCCCACAGAAATTTAATACACCCTGGAAGCGCTTCTTCACGTCCATGCCGGTCTACGCCATCATCGTGGCTAACTTCTGCCGCAGTTGGACTTTCTACCTGCTCCTCATCTCCCAGCCCGCCTACTTTGAAGAAGTGTTCGGCTTCGAGATTAGCAAGGTTGGGGGTGGGGATCCAAGCGGAGGGGACTGGGCAGGAGGTGAAAGTCAAGGAGCCCCGGGATTCCAGGCAGGGGAGGAGGAAGAAAGAGTTGGAGGAAGGAGCAGCAGGCAGCATCCAAAGGGAGAGGTGTGAGCTCGCCCTTCCGTGTGCACCTGCGCCCGCAGGTGGGCCTCGTGTCAGCGCTGCCGCACCTGGTCATGACCATCATCGTGCCCATAGGAGGCCAGATCGCCGACTTCTTGAGAAGCCGCCGTATCATGTCCACTACCAACGTGCGCAAATTGATGAACTGCGGGGGTGAGTGGAGTGGGCGGAGCAGAGCGCGGAGCGGCGGGTGAGGCCGGCGGGGTGGAGGTGGTGGCAGTGGAGACCCAGCCAGGAGGAGGGCGGGCCGCGCGCAACGGTCTCAGGATTCAGTCAAGGGGCGCGCAGGTCAGAGAGACTCTACTTGGAAAACAAACAAACAAACAAACATAAAAGTGGCAAGGCTGGTAGGGCCCTGTGTGTGTGTATGAGGTGGGGGAGAGTAGAGGGCGCACCAGGCCGAGACCACTGAGACTGGACCCAAAAGGAGGCTGACTAGGTTTGTAGAGGGGTGTGAGTGGGCGCTGGAGAGAGGGCACGCTGCCTACGCCGTGGGCACAGGGGCAAGGTGTGAAAGTGCAGATTTGGAATCTGACGTCCTACATGTTTGGGCCATGGTCTATTTATTCAGGACGTGGGGCCACAGAGGACCCGTTTGGGAGGGAGCGGCCTGTGGGGGCGTAGACTAGGGCTGGGTCTTGGGGATGTAGGTGAGGAGGCCTGCCGGGCAGGTGGAAAGGTGGACAGGGGCGTGGCAGCCCGCGCGGCCTGCAGACCCTCAATGGACACGGCCCCTCTGCAGGCTTCGGCATGGAGGCCACATTGCTGCTGGTGGTGGGATACTCGCACTCCAAGGGCGTGGCCATCTCCTTCCTGGTCCTGGCTGTGGGCTTCAGTGGCTTTGCCATCTCTGGTGAGAGCAGCAGCTTGGGGGACTGGGGTCTGCTCTGTAGGGAACTCCCTTACTGTGAAATGGGCCTCACAGAAGATGAACTCGAGATACTGGGGTGGGGTCAGGAACTTGCCAGTGGCAGAGTGGGATTCGGGTGTGGCACCTTTGACCTCACCCCCCCCCCCAGGGTTCAACGTGAACCACTTGGACATCGCCCCTCGCTACGCTAGCATCCTCATGGGCATCTCCAATGGCGTAGGCACGTTGTCGGGTATGGTGTGTCCCATCATCGTGGGCGCCATGACCAAGCACAAGGTCAGCGTAGTTCTCAACCTGTCCTTCCTCCTTCTTGTACACCCCAGCCCTTTCTCTTCCCTCTCATTTGACCTCACACTCTGCTGTCGTGTCCCCCCTCCAGACTCGTGAGGAGTGGCAGTATGTATTTCTCATCGCCTCCCTGGTGCACTATGGGGGTGTCATCTTCTACGGGGTCTTCGCTTCTGGAGAGAAGCAGCCGTGGGCAGAGCCCGAGGAGATGAGTGAAGAGAAATGTGGCTTCGTGGGCCACGACCAGCTGGCTGGAAGTGACGAAAGTGAAATGGAGGATGAGGCAGAGCCTCCGGGAGCACCCCCTGCTCCCCCTCCTTCCTATGGGGCCACACACAGCACAGTTCAGCCTCCAAGGCCCCCACCCCCTGTCCGGGACTACTGACTGTGTGCCTCCCACTGAATGGCAGTTTCAGGACCTCTAACTCTATATGCCTCAGGCTTGAGCGACAGTGTCAAGGAAGTCCCCTCCTCTCTGTACGCCTCAGGCCTAAGCACTCTCCCTCGTTGCCAGTGCAAGTGCAGTCCATTCTCCCTTCCCAGCTGCCGCTCAGGAGAGGTGAAACTGCGTGCTGGCAGTTTCAAGGATACCCAGATTTCCCCTAAGGTTTTCCTTCTCCCCGTGTTCTGCCTCAGTGGTTTTGAATCTCTCCTTTTCAGGGTTTTAGTTTTATTTGGATGGACAGTTAACTTCTTTCTCTCGTGGTTTTGAGGCATCCTTCCCTCCCGCTTTCCCGGAACCCCAGGAATTCTCAGGCTAACCCCTGAGGTTATCAGCCCCTTCTCCCCAGAAAACCTCAAGATCATCTTCTGTCGGCTCTTCAACTCACGTAACTAAGTCTTCTACATTTCCTAGGTTGCTTTAACCAGTCATCATCCCCGCCATTCCAGGATTGATTCTCACCAGCGTTTCTGAGGGAAAATGGCGGTTTCAAGTTTCTCCACTTCTTACTTGGCTCCTCCCCTTCTCACCAGCACATTCTGCTGAAAAACCAAATTGCCCAGCCTTGTCCTTAGTTTAGTACAATGTCTAGGGAATCAACCAAAACGGCAGATTTGATTATGCCTGCCCCCCCGTGCACTTTTTCTGACTGGGTTTTCAGGTCTAAATAGTGGCTGCTCGAATCTATTAATTCAGTGATTTGAAACCATCGCCACTTCTCCGTGGTGGTTTCAAGATGTCTCTATCCCCTACCCAAAAAAAAAAAAAAAACAAAAAAAAAAACCAACTTGCACTTTATTCTCCTGGGTGGTTCCAAGCTACCCTGTTTCTCAGTGGCCATTTGTTGTGTCCCTCAGGGGCTAAAACGACTCCAAATCTGGGATGCTTCCCTCAACAATACCCCTCTTTCGGCATAGAATTTGGGGCACATAGGTAGTGTAAGTTACAGAATCCCAGCAAAGTGACTGGGGTTGGGAAAAGGGGATGGCCTGGGGCAGGCCTTGTCTTGGTGTGTCTGTCTCTGTGACCGTAAATCCTGCCCCACCCCACTCCCAATAAACGCTTCCGTGTACTGAGTTGGCTGTCACTGGCTGTGGGGGCACAGGATTCCAAGTCCTGGTCCTTCTCTCCCAGGGCTCCAGACCCCAGCCCTCCCCCCTCAGACCCAGGGGTCCAGGCCAGGGTTCCGGCCTCCCCCGTCGGCCTGGCCCTCCCTCCCAGGACGCACTCAGGCGGACACTCGGCGGGGTGCACGGCGGTTTATTGCGCTCCGCAGCGTGGCCTCAGCGAAAACTCCGGAGCCTTTTCGAGGTCGGCTACTCTAGGCGGCGGAGCGTGGGGACAGGGCACCGCAGGTCTCACGCGAAGTTGTTGGGCAATGTGGCGGGGGACAAGGCCTCTAGGCGCTGGGGTCGCGCTCCGCGGGGCGGCGGCGGCAACTTGGGCGGCAGCGGGGGTGTGGGTGGCAGCTGCTTGGTGGAGATGTGTGAAGGGACCCAGGCATCCGGCGCGTAAAAGTAGAGGTCGAAGGGGTCCTTCGGGGCGTCCAAGTGCAGGACTGTGGGGACAAATGGGAGGGGTTAGGGAGAAGGGGCAGGATTACACTGAACTTGGATGGGAAAACCTTGCTTATTTGGGAGGGAGCCCTACAGTGCCCCCATAAGACTGGTATTAGGAAGCACACAGGTATTTAAGGGGAGTCAACACTGACCAGGTTCATCGCCACTATTTGTGAGCCGGTGGTGCGCGAAGGAGCGATGTTGTGAGGACCGACGGTAGAGACACCATAGAAGCAGGAAGATGCCTATCAGTATCCCTGTCCCCGCAAAAAACAGGCACAGGGCCCCGCCTGTGGAGCCTCGAGGGCGGCCCACCAAGCTCACACCTGAAGGAGGAGACAAGCCTTCTAAGCTCTTCCTCTCCCCTCCCCGCTTCGTCCCACAGACCCAGGAGTCAAGGCCCAGCCAGCCTCTCTCACCCAGTGTTCTAGGCTCTGCACCACCCCTCAGATTCAGGAGTTCAGGGACCGTCCCTCCCCCAAAACCAAGAGTCCAGGCATGGTGGTGCACGCCTTTAACCCCAGCACTTGGAAGGCAGAGGCAGAACTGCCATGAGTTCGAGGCCACCCTGAGACTACATAGTGAGTTCCAGGTCAGTCAGCCTGGGCTAAAGTGACACCCTACCTCGAAGAAATTCCCCCAAAACCAGGGGTCCAGATTCCAGTCCTCTTCCCTTTGGACCCAGGAGTCCAAACCCCAACCTTCCTCCCTCAGACCGTAGAGCTGGCCACCCTCACCTGTCTCCTTCACTCTTTCCAGCACAATGATGGTGTTGACTGTGTCACCCCGACTGCGTTTTGGAGGGGACCGAGGAGTGGCAGGGGCCATCTCGTTGGGGGACTCTGGAGGAGCAGGAGGCCCTGCGATCCGTGCTGAGGGTGGAGGTGTGTCAGGCCCCTTAGGGCCTGAGTTCTGAGGCACCTTCAGCTCTGATGTCCTTGGGGAGTCTGAGGTGGACAGTTTAGGGGTAGCAGGCTTTGTGGCAGCAAAGGCTTCTGGAACAGGACTTTCAGGCAGCTCACCTGGGGCAGTGGCTTCCTCCTTAGGGTGTGTTTTGGGGAGAACACTAGTGGTGATTTCAGGGTCAGAAACCATAACAATCTCTGTTGAATCTTGGAAGTGGGTTTTGGGGACCTGTATTGGGGTGATTTCAGTGGGGTTGGTGTTAACAGTGACAAAAGATGCTGGATGGGGGGTTCCAGTTGGGTCAGGATGAATGGTCAGTGGTAACTCAGAGTTTGGGGTATCAGTGGCGTAAGAGTCAAGGCTTTGTAGAGATTTGAGGTCAAGGGGCTTAGTGGGATGGGTACTTGGGGTCTTAGGGGGTTCACTGGGTGAGATTTCAGGGGCCTCTTGTTTTGGGATCTCTGGAGATTCTTGGTAGGATGTTTGTATGAGGTCATCATCTGAAGTCTCGGGAGATTCTGGGAGGGAACCCATGGAGGGATCAACTCTTGGGATGTCAGGGGGTCCTGACTGTGGAGTTCTAGTCAGGTTAGGTCTGGGGGACCCCGAAGGTTCTGGGAGTGTCACTTGGGAGATAGCCAGGGATTCTGATACTGAGGTAGTGGGCAGGTCAGGCATGAGGGCCTGGAAAGAATTTGGGAGTGGAGTTTCTTTGTGGTCAAGGATGGGGTTTTCACTGAAGTTGAGCGGGGAAGGGGAGGGGGAAATTGAAGATGGCATCTGGGAAGGCTCAGGGGAAAGAGAAGTAACTGAAAGGGGTCCTGGATTAGACCCATCTCTAGTAGAGTTTTCAGGGGCACCAGGGAAAGTCCCAGAGGGCTGGTCCATCCCTTGAAGGTTGGAACTGGCAGGTGGAGAGGCAGAAGGGGTGGCCCTGGAACCCATCAAGGTGAGGAGGAAGAAAAGGAGGAAAAGGACGGGGCTGAAGGACTTCATGGCGTTGACAGAATCTTATTGCTGTGTGGGAAGCAGGTGAAAAGGGGTTAGGACCAAAGCACCCTGGGGCACTGCCCACTCAAGTAGCCACGCCCTCCCACAGAGACCCCTCCCACTGGCTCCTGGGATTGAGGACCAAGTCTGTCTTGGGCCCTAGGTTGGCCTCAGGGAACCGAGCAGAACACAATTGCAACTCCCAGGAGGCTGTGGGGGCAGTAGCCATGGTCACTAAGGGAGACAGAGGCAAGGAGCATCTTGGGAGTCGTAATTTCAGTGTTTCTCATAAGGGTCCCAGAAAAATAGAATTAATGACCCCTCTATAAGGCCACATAAATGTTAGACTCCACATTTGAGGCATCACATACAGGATACAGAAGGCCTGAGAGAGAAGAAAGGGCTGAAGGCTGGAGTCCTGGGTCAAAGGGAGGAGGGAGACTCTGGGTTTCTGACAAGGAGGCTGCTGCATGCTGAGCAACTCCTAGGTTCTACAGGGTGAGGGGACCCAGGGTCTAGGTCTCTGACTCTTCCCAGGAGCTAGAAGCCTGGACATTGAGATGGTTGGACTTCAAGACCAGGGTGGGTGGTGGCTCCATTACAGGAGAGAAAGATGATTGGGCCCTGGGCTGCTGCGGCAGTGGGATAGAACAGATCTGGACTCCTCAGCCTATGGGGATAGAGACGGGGAGGAGGACAGGACTCTAAGCTCCCTGTGTATATAAGATAGAACTATGATCTCGTGGCTTTACTGGCCAAGTGAAAGTAGAGGAGGGAGTCACCTCGGTGGGATAGGGTGACTTGGGGTCCTGAAGTCTCTTACCTTCTCCGTGATGTCCAAGATAGCAGCAGGTGAACAAAGGTGGATGCAGAAATGATGAGAACTGCCGAATGGCTCTGGGAGGGGCAGGCACTAGGGTCCCAGAGGTGTGCATGGGTAACATGTGACGCCCGACCCCCTCCCTGGGGAATCCTGGAAGCCTAGCAACCAGCTGAAGTTCTTAAAGGAACAGAGATAAAGGATATCCTCTATGGAGTAAAGAAGGGAGTTAGGAGCTCTATGAATTGAGCAGGTGTGAACCAACCAAAATATTTTACCTTTGGAATTAAGGCTTGGCCAGGTGTGATGGCATAGGCCTGTGGCTTCAGTTCTCAGGGGGCTGACAGAAGGATAGTGAGTTCAAAGGTAGTTTATGTGACTTAGAGAGCTCCAGGGCTACCTAGCAAGACCCTGTCTCACAACACAACAAAACAAGAGCCAGGAGTGGTGGCTCATGCCTGTGACCCCAGCATTGGGAAATTAAGGCAGGAAGATTGCCATGAGTTTGAAGCCATCCTGGACTATATAATTCCTGGCCAGTGGTGGCTACAGTATTAGACCCTGTCTTAAAAGCAAAAACAAGGGGCTTGGAATGTAGTTCAGTTGGTAGAGTGCATGCCTAGCATGCAGGATGCTGTGGATTCAATTCCTAGCACTGCATAGATCATGCACATTGGTGCACATCTATAATCACAGCACTGGGGAGGTGAAGGCAGCAGTTCAAGGTCATCTTTGGCTACCCAGGAAGTTCCAGGAAAGCCTTGGATACAGGAGACTTTGTCTGAAAAAAATCAAACAAGGGGCTGGAGAGATGTCTTAGCAGTTAAAGTGCTTGCCTGAGAAGCCTAAAGACCCAGGTTCAACTCCCCAGACCTGTCTATTTTATTTGAAAGAGAGAGGGAGAGAGAATTGGTGTGTCAGGGCCTCTGCAATTGAACTCCAGACACTTGTGCCACCTAGGCATGTGCAACCTTGCACTTTGCCTCACCTTTGTGAGTCTGGCTTATGTAGGATCTGGAGAGTGGAACATGGGTCCTTAGGCTTCACAGGCAACTACTAAGCCATCTCTCCATCTCGAGGAGCTATGTTTGGATCCCCAAAACTCATGAAAAAAGCCAAGTGTGCTGAGCATGGTGGCGCACGCCTTTAATCCTAGCACTCAGGAGGCAGAGGTAGGTGGATTGCCATGAGTTCGAGGCCACTCTGAGATTACATAGTGAATTCCAGGTCAGCCTGGGCTAGTGTGAGACCCTACCTCGAAAAAAAAAAAAAAAAAAAGCCAAGTGTCCTTGAGGCACATGACTAATCCTAGCACTGGGGTGGCAGAAACAAGGAGTCCCTGGTGTTTGCTGGCTAGCTAGTCTAGGTTCAGTGGGGTACTTGTCTCAAAGAAAAAGATGGAGAGCAACTGGAGAAGAGCCCCTCTGTTCTCCACATGCATTCACACACAGCTGCACCCCCACATGCATGTATGCACACCACACACATATACATCATGCAAAACAACAAAAGCCAACACCCAAAACAGAGCTGGGGAGATGGCTCAGCAGATAAGAGGCTTGCCTAAAAATTCTAACTGCTTGGGTTCAATTTCTCAGGAGATCAGTACCATTCTCCAGTACCCAGATAAAGCTAGATGCACAAAGAGGTACATGTGTCTGGAGTTCGTTTGTAGCAGCTGGAGGCTCTGGCATGTCCATTCTATCTTTCTCTTTCTCTCTCTTAAAGAGATAAATAAAATATTAAAAAAAAAAAACACCACTCAGCCAAACATACAATGACAAAACAACAACCAAAAGAACACACTCATAAACAAAAACCAGGGCTGGGGAGATGACTCAGTGGTTAAAGGTGCTTACTTGCTAAGCCTGATGGCCTAGGTTCGATTTCCCAGTACCCATGTAAAGCCAGATGCACAAAGTGGTGCATGTATCTGGAAGCCCTAGTACACCCTTACTCAAACTCTTTCTTTCTCTCTCTCTATTAAATAAAAATATTAAAAAAAAAAAACAAAACAAAACAGTGGGGCATGGTGGCCCACACCATTAACCTCAGGAGGCAGAGGTAGAAGGATTGTTGTAAGTTTGAGGCCACCCTGAGACTACATCGTGAATTCCAGATTCCAGGTCAGCCTGAGCTAGAGTGAGAGCCTACCTTGGGGGGGGGGGAAGGAAACAAAAACACAACCAGTTTGACACACACAAAACCCCCAACTCTGACAAAGAAAAAAAAAATCCAAGAACCCTGGTCTTTTTCTCTCGCCTGCTCTCAGACTCAAGGATCTAGGTCACTGGTTCCTTCCTACTCTACCACCTGGAGTCCAGGACCCTCCAGCCTGCTTCAGACCAAGAAATCCAAACCCTCAGAATCTGGGGTCCAATCCCTGTTCCAGCCACTCTTAGGCTTAGGAATTCATGTTCTGTTCCCTTTCTCTCTGGGGCTAGAAATCTGGGTGCCATTCTCCAGATGGCTGCTGCTCTTTAGAACTTGCTGCCACAGTTGCCTTGTGTGTGTTGAGGCCCCCTCTTTCTTTTGAAACAGGGTCTATGTAAATTAGACTGGCTTCAAACTTGCAACCTCCTAACCCTGCCTCCTGAGTACCAATAATGAGAGGTGTATGCCACCACGCCTAGATCCAGGTGTGGAGGATTGGGCCTCATCTTCACAACACCCCAAAGTGCCCTAAGCAAGGGAAGGGCCCATCCTCAGGGGAGCCCAGGGCCTTCATCATGACATCACCAGTCTGCACACTGTGGCCTCACATGCTCTCTCCCAGCCTCTTCCCTTCTTCCTCTTCTTGTTCCAGGCTCTGTTTGTCCCCTCTCTCCCCTCCCTCCTCTCTCCATTCTCTCCCTCCCTCTCTCTTCCGGGCCTGGTTGTCCCTGGACATATCCGCCCCTCTGCAGTCCTTCCCTCTCCTGCCTTAGCCTTCTCCCCCTTCCTCCATCTCTAGTTGCCTTTGATGTTTTTCCTTTCTCCCTCCACAGCTCCTTTTCTTATTTTTCTTATTTTTGTCCCCTTCTTGGGTCACCCTGTCTTTGTCCTTCCCTTTCTGGCCATTTTTCCCCTTTGTCTTTCATCGTCATCAGTCCTCCTCTATCTCCCCTGTCTCTGTCACTGACTTCTGCTCTGATGGTCCCTCTGCAGTCTCTATTTTTATTCCTCTGACACACCCCCTGTGTCCACTTCTCTGTCTCTCCCCCTCCTTCTTCTCGGGTCCCAGCTCCTGGTCCCAATTAGCTGGTGGCGGCCACGGCTGCGCGGGTCCCACCCCCGGCTCCTCATTAAGGCTGAAGGCGCCTAATGAGCCTGGGGGCGACCCTGGCCCGGCTGCGTCACGGCGCCGCGGGGGCCGAGGACAGATATAAGGGGGCCCCGCTGTCGCTGCCCGAGCCCACTGTGCGGTGGGGGCCCCCACGGAAGCTACTGGGGTACTGTGGAGTCCTTGGCTCTGGGTGCGATGGTGACATCAGCAGGCCCTATTCTCTGTCCGCAGGTGATGGAGACCCGACAGGTGTCGCGGAGCCCCCGAGTGCGGCTGCTGCTGCTGCTACTGCTACTGCTCGTGCCCTGGGGCGCCTGCCCAGCCTCAGGTGTTGCTCTACCCCCCGCTAGGTAAGTGTGATTGGGGGACACCCGGGAGACTCAGAGACCCAAAGGGAAGGCAGAGAAACCTCCGGGCCGACCCTGACAGTCGAGGTGAGACAGCTGCAGACCGAGAGCATGGCACTCCAGACTGCAGTAACGAGGCTTCGAGTTAGCCCGCAGGGAGGACCGCGGTGTCTTGGGGGGGCGGGGGAGACGGCGGACACGCAGTCACAGCGTGTCGGTGTCTCTCCACAGCCTGCGCGCCCCCCGCCGGGCCTGGGAGGTTGCAGACAGCCCCTCGCCGCGGCGGAGCCTGGCGCTGGCGGACGACGCGGCGTTCCGGGAGCGCGCGCGGCTGCTGGCCGCCCTGGAGCGCCGCCAGTGGCTCAACTCATACATGCAGAAGCTGCTGCTGCTGGACGCCCCCTGAGCAGCCCGCCGCGCCAATAAAGACGCTACACTCGGGACTGCGCCTCCTTCCTGCCGCCGGTGCGCGTGTGTTTGGGTACGCGAGCGCGTACGGGCCAGGGTAGCCCCGCCACCCGGTCTCCTCTTCCCAGCTCTGTCTCCTTTGCCCCAGTCCGAGGCCCTCGGCTCCCGCCCGCGCTCCTCAGCTCCGGGATCCCAGTAGCCCTCGGGGTCCCTGCCCTTCTCTAGGGCTCTTTCCTCTGGGGGTGTCTGTCCTCCCTCTGGATTCCTCTCCACTCCCTTGAGGGTATCCTCTCATCGCTGTTTCCTGCTCCGAACGTCCCCGCCTTCCAATCTGGCTCTGACATTTCGGGGCTTCTTGACCCCCAGCTGCCTAGAGGGCGGAGGGAATTATGAGAGCGCAGCGCGGCCCACACTAAAGGGACAATTCTTCGTGCTGTAGTGAGGACCGCAGGCGGAAGGAGACAGACCCCAAGGGACCCCAGTCGGGAGGGCTGAGAGGGCGGCTACAGGTGAAGCTATTAAGCCTGCTCAGAAGCCGACGTCCGCCTGTCAGTGCGGACCAGGCAATTCCCCGCGGGTGGGGCACAGAACGAGCGGACAGTACTCTGATTGGCCTAAAGAGGGCGGAGCCTCGCGCGCGGAGAGGGGCGGGGCCAGCGCGGTGGTGGGAGAGCTGTCCCTACATTTGCATTTCCGGAGACGGACTGAGTCCTAATTGGCCCCCAGGCTGTGCGGGCGGAGCTTCCCCAATGTGTCAGTCAGAAGTGACTGCACCAAGAGGGAGTAACTGCTCCTAGCAAGCTTGCCAAGATGCCAGAGCTAATGAGGCATCCGGATCTCTAGACACTTCCTGTGTCTCCTCACACTGGGTCTTTTCCAACCGCTCGATCCCCACAGACCCATTCTTCTGCCCGTGTCAACCTCTGCTCACCACAACCCACTCAACTCGCCTTTCAAAACTAAAACACGTGTTACCTACTTTATTCTTGGGGAGAGTTCTCTGAACAAGCCCAGTGGCAGTGTTGGGGGCTGGGCAGAGGAGGTGCCCGGTGAGGTTTGGGGGATAGGGTTTCTGATCTGTACTCCCCCCTTGTGTGTCTATCTTCCCAGGGTGGAAGGGGCTCTGAGCATCATAAAGCTGATATGGTCAGTGTGGGCGAGGGTGAGGCCTCTGTGGGAGGCTGAGTCAGTGCTGGCCAATCCAGGCTCCCACCCGTGTCTGGATGGCTGGAGCCGGGTGGGGTAGTCAGAATGAAGGAAGAGTCTAGGAGCCCCTTTAGAACAGCCTGGCAATGTAGGGGGCTCAGGTTGCAAGTCAGCTTTCTGCAAGTGGCCCCAGTTTGGGGGAAGCATGCCCTGTAGGGTTTTTTAGAGATCTGAGTTGCCTCTGCAATAGACACTCACCAGCATACACCCTGACTGGCCATTGGATCTCACTTGCACAAGCTGGTGCCCAGCGCAGAGGGAGGGGCCTCCCCCAGAGCCCCAGTGTCTGGCCTCCCTTACAGCAAACCAGACATGAGCCGGCTGGTGGCTCTAGGAAGACCGCAGCTCTCTCTGCACCTGTAGTGTGATGGGGGAAGCTACCCTTGTGGCCTCCTGAGGACAGAAGGACTCAGGGAGACAACTATCCTCCTCCACACTTATTTAGTGAGGAGATAACTCCAAGAGAGAAGCTATTATTGGGTGTTTTGCTATTGCTTACAAACAGAGTTGCCAACAGTAGAAAATCAGGAGTTGTTAAAAGCAACACAGGGATGTGGGTGCTGTGCACAGTTACAGCAGGGGGCAGATTTTTGCTGGGGAGGGTGCTTCACACTGGTGGGGGCTGCAGGTAGTAGAGCTGCAGGTGTGGCCAGGTGGGCGGTGGGGTCTGGCCGAGCAACAGGACAGAGAGTAGCAGCAGCAGCAACAGGCCCAGGACTGGTGCAGGGATCAGCGGGTGCTGAGTGACCCTAAGGGAGTCAGGGGAGGCTGAGGGAAGATCACAAGGAGCCACAGTCTCCCAGATGCCTGACAGCCCTCCTATTTTGAGACAGGGCTCCAAGTAGCCCAGCCCAGCCTTAAACTCCCTGTCTCCAAGAATGACCTTGAACTCTGATCCTCCTGGCTCCACTTCCCCAGTACTGGGATTATAGGTGTGTACCACCATGGATGGTTTATACAGTGTTGGGGATCAAACCCAGGGCTTCCTGCATGCTAGGCAAACACTGTACTAATTGAGCTATACCCCCAGTTCTCCTGCCTTCTAGAAACACCTGGAGGGCACACCTGAGGTGCTGGGGAGGTTGGGGGCACAGGCAGTGCTGGGCCCAGGATCTCCTGATGGGGACCAGCTCTGTCACCACAGGCATGAGGGCTTGCTGAGGCTCCCACAAGGTTGGGTGGCTGCAGGACATAAGGGATGGCATCACTGCTGGGCTTCTTTTCTGTTGCTAAGTCTTTTCCTGTTCCCATGGCTCCCTTTACCTGTCAGGAGGGCTTTCTGGGCTATCTCCATGGTGGTCTCTCAGAGGAGTGGAGGAACCAGCCTGGGAGGAGAAAGGACATGACACACTTGTTCCAGTTTGCAATGGGAGAGACTCTGGGCCAGCTCCTGGACATTGCCACACAGGAACTGTTGGGCACACAACCAGGCTGGGCTCCCACTTCTGCAGTTTGTAGCCCATGTCCCTGGGCAGGTGGCTGTACCCCCTCCATGCCTCACCTTCCCCATCTGCACAATGACAATCCCCACCACACAGAACTAATGTGGGGACTGAGTGAAATCAGAAACTGGGCAGGGTCCAGCAGAGCCTGGTACACTAGAGCATACTCAATTAATGGTGGGAACTACTCAGCATTGTCATCTCCACTCCCCACTGGCCTCAGAACTTTCTAAGTGCAAGGGTAGGCATTGTCCCCATGCCGGGCCAAGTGTAGCTTGGTCACACTTTGGACATCTTGCACAAGTCCCTCCCATTCCTGCAGGCCTGAGCATCGCCCCCGCCACCACCCCACTGCCCATGTCTCTCTGCAAGGGCTACCTTGTATGCAGGTCTGTGCCTCCCTACTACACATCTGCTCCACGTATGATGACCATACAATAATAAGCCAATGACAAGCCAAGGCTTCCCAGCACTCTACTGTTTGCATTGCCACCAACCACTGCTTATGCAGACCCAGGCCCGCACCTGCATCACATGCTGCTTGGCCCTGAGCAAGAACCCCTTAAAGAAAAGTTGTGTGGGGAGGAATGAGGGAGTTAGGCTTCCTCAAGGAAGGCAATTGTCAGGATAGGGATGGGCTGGCAGCTAGGCTGACTCCATACTCTGCCCTGGCATTTTTCAGCTGGACCCTGCCATAGGAAAGGGTGGAAAGTGCAGGGTAGAAGAGTGGAGGAGGGAGGAGTGGAGCAGAAAATGATGGAGAAGGAATGAAGGCAGGAAGAGTAAAGCAGGGAGACAAGGAAGAGCCCAGCCCTAGCAGGATGTCCAGGTCCCAGAGGCTGGAACAAAGTGGCCCTTCCTGTCCAGTAGAACATGTGAGTGTGCATGCTGCAGTGGGTGGGGGGTGCTGTGTGTGGCTGGGGTCTCCTGCCAGCATTCTGAATGCCTATTCCCCCAGCCCCACAACTCTCATTAGCTGCAGTGAAGGCCTCATGCAAATGATTAGTTTTCTTTTGCCAACTCCTAAGGAGTCAAGGTGTGGGATGGTTGTTGGGGACTGGTTTCTCAGCTTAGGGACAGGAGGAGTGCTGGAGGCTGCCTACCTGGATATGGCTCTCCTCTTCCTTCTCTTTGGCATCCTCCTCCTGTCGGCCAGGCAACCTGTGTTCAACAGAGTCACCTCAGGACCTCCCATCTGCCTAGTGGGGCTGCCAAAGCCTTTAGGCAGGCTCACAGTACACACCAAGCCTGTATGTACTTTTCAGGGGACCGTCATCAAATCCTCGAGGCTGTGACCCCAAAGGCTAAGGGGCCTCTTCATCTCTGCTTTCTTCACTGGCCACTGCAAGGAACCAAGGGCTCTGGATTCACCTCACACCAGAGATCCCAAGGCATGTTAGCTTGCTGACAGTCCTGCTGGTGGGCAGTGTCATTTCTTAGTCTGGGTTATACTGGATCTTTTGGGGACTGCAGCTCCAGATCAAATCTCACCATCCCTGGAACCCAACCTGGTTCTGCAGCACCCAAATCACATCCCTATGAATATGTGTGCTGGCCCATGTCTTCCTAGGCACTTCTGTGGAACCGCTGGCCTCCAGCTGCCCAGGCTGATGGCCCCACAGGGACCCAGATGTCCTCCCGACCAGCCTCTGCCTCACTGGGGACCAGGAATCTGGCCCTGCAGGTGCTATCACCTAGAAGTCTTTGGGACACAGTTGTTCTTCAGCCCCCTGCCAGGCTTGAAGCCCATCTCTGTCCCATCACACAACTGTCAGAAGCCCTGGTGTGAGACCAGGCAGACCAGTTCCCCACCCCCACCCCACCAAAGTCAGGCCCAAGCACTGAACCTCTAGGGGCCTTCAGTGTTTGCCACCCCAATCTGGCTTCCACCCACCTCCAGCCCTGAAGAAATGTAGCCAATTCCAGTCTGCCCTGCTGCGTCAGCCCCTTCCTTCCTCCATTCAATGACGCAAGGGAGGTCACAGCTCTGAGCCCCCAGCCCTCCCAAGCCCAGCTCTTCCAGACAGTCCAATTAGAGGCTGTAAGGGGCCTCATTAGCTGTGGCAGCCAGAGCCTGGGGGCGGCACCACAGGAAGCTGGAACTGGCCATCCAGCCATCTAGTATATTCTACAGCTCCAGGGTCTGGAGCCATCCCACAACTGCAACAAGGCTGGATTTCCAGCCAGCCCAGGCTCCTGACAGCTCCTCCATCAGAGAACAAGGTGGGATTGGGACTGAGATTGGGCCCAGAGTCTGCTGCTTCTGGATCCTGTAGGGTCTCCGAGCTTGTAGGAGCCTTCATGAGGCACCACCTGGGTCCTTCACCTATGCTCACAGGCTCACAGAGGGTCCAGTGAAGGAACTGTCACATCTCATGCCTTGTCCTTTGGGCCACCCCGTGAGGTCAGTGTCCTCTGCGGATCGTGTTGAGGACAGGGCCAGAATGAAAGTCCCCAGGTTTAGGGTGCCCTTGGGTAGAGATGAAGGAGTGGAGGGGCATGTGACTCCTTCAGGGCACTTCCAGTCCTTGTACTTTAAATACTCAGAACCAGGGAGGGTCACCTGAGAGACAGGGATGGCTCAAAGAAAGACACTCCTTACCATGTCGATGGTGTTCTGCTTCCTTCTTGAGTGCATGCTGCCTCTTCCTGGAAAATTCCCTGTGGAACACCAAGGTTGGGTCTTCTCAGCCTCTTCCCACTGACAGCTGGTAACGTACTTCCACAGTCCCAGCCCAGTGCTCTATCCCCAGAGGACCAGACCTGCATAGATGGCCTCTCTGGCTCACAGGCTCCACTTGGGACTCCCTCTCATCCTCAGAAGAAAGAAACATGATGGATGTTCTTGAACCTACCAAACCTCTTCCCCTGAAGAACAGGGAGCCAGGCCCCAGAATGCCTCATGGCCCTCCTACCAGCCTGAGCTTTGAGAGAGCTTAGCACAGACTCCGGTTCTGTCTCTGGCTGGCCCCCTGCTCTCCTCAGGACCCAAGGCCCTGTTTTCTCCAGAGAAATCAGGTTGGCACCTGTGACCTCAGGCACCAATCTGACAGGCAGGTTTTGGGGGGGTGGGGCTTGAGATAGGGTCTCACTCTATCCCAAGCTAACCTAGAATTCACTCTATCCAGAGTGCTGAGACTACCGGCATGCACCACCACACCTGACTTTCCATCTTGTTATTTTGAGACAGAGCCTTTCATTAAACCTTGAGCTCACTGATTCATGTAGACTGGCTGGTCAGCAAGCTCCAGGGACCCCCTTGTCTCACCTCCCCAGTGCTGAGATTACAGGTATACACCACCATGCTTGGTTGTATGTGGGTGCTGGGGATTGAACTCATGTCCTCTCGTTTGTTTGGGAAATACTTAACTGAATGAGTCATTTCCCAACCCCTAAGCTTTTCTTATAGGTGCCTCACATTGAAAACACGAATTCCTCACAAGCTCATATGATGACAGGATGGAAAACTTATATTCCTACAGTAGAATTTAAAACAAGGGAATCCCTGCCAGGATTTTCTAAAACACAAGACAACAAAGGCCACAGGCTAGTTTTCCATAGCTGTGCTCAGTCCTGTCAGCCACATCTCTCAAAGGTCTGTGTGGTATCCTATCTTCTTGTGGATGCATGTCTAGCACACAGCAGGTCCCCAGGAAACATATCCCCACTGACTGGGGACATTCAAGACATGGAGGGGGCCAGCTGGGTCAGAGCTCCTCACTGCTCACCTGTTGTCCCACAGGGTCCCCAGAGGGACATTCAGCCTCCTGCCATTGCCACACTCCACACAGGGGACTGGAGAGGCCAGTGCCTGTTTCCTGCTCCTGAGAAGGAGAAGTGCCTGAGCACAGGTAGGGCCAGAGCAAGGTGGGGTATGGTGGGATGGTCATGGAGGTGGCCTGGGGCGTGGGACAGGCTCAGAAGGTATTGGCAAGGTGGAAGGAGATGATCTTGGGGGCAATGGGACAGGTGGAGCTTGGATCTGAGGCAGGGTAGGCTGGAGAAGAGCTGACTGTGGGGAGTTTTGGGCAGACGTTTGTGTTAGGGGTCCTCAAGTAGACCAATGACACAGTGCCAGTGTGGGGAGATATTGGAAGTTTCTGCCTTGGTGATCTCCAGATCTCCAGAACATTCCACAGATACTGGGCCCACCTGCCGGATAGCCTGGATCTCCAAGCCCAGTGATGGGGACAGCGCCATGGTCCAGCCTGTTCTTCCTGCATCAGCTCCTAGCAGCCTGGTCATAAAGATAGAGGGCAGACTGCCTCCAGGCCTGCATGCCCTGTGGTGTCCACCTGCCTGCCTGGCTCCTCCTCTACTCACTCATCTGGGCTCTCCTGGCTCCGACTTAGCTGCTCTTCCAGTTGTGAGATCTCCTGCCTCAGCTCCTGTGAGGAAAGAGGAGTATGGGGGCACCTGGTGTCACTTTGGGCAGCTCTCCAAGGGCCTCTCCACTTCTCAGACAGTTATCACCAAGGGACAAAGAGAAGAATCATGGACTGAGACTTCAGAAGCCCAAGAGAACTAGAGTACCAGGAAGCCAGGACATAAGCCAGTCCAGGGACACAAGGAAGGAAAAGGCAGAAGCAGAAGACACCAGTGAAAGACTCATGAAGACCAGAAAAGAACTGCTCATGGAGATGAAGACTCTGCCTAGAGGGAGACATGCGCTTCCCTGAGCCTGGCAGAGACAAAAGTGGAAAGACACCCACAGAGAATAAAGCTGAGTGGAAGACAGACACCCTGAGGGAGGGAAGGAGTGAGGAAGGAAGGAGCAGAGAGTGAAGATACAGATACAGATGGGAAAGCCCAAGTCCAGCAGGGAGGGAAGCAGTGGATGTGTAGACTCCATACAGATGGACAGATAGAGGTGCCCCTGAGTGGCTATTCCTGGCCACCATTACCTGGGTGGTGGTTCTGTATTCCTCCAAGCTCTTGGCTAAACTCTCTGCATGACGAGTGCGCTGGGAAAGCCAAAAACCTACTGAGACTGGGCCCAGCCCCTCAAGGATTCTGATGGGGGACATGTTGGGGCAGTGAAAGGAGAGGCCAGGGCAGAGATGCCTCAAAAACCCTCAACCTCTCTGGGCTGGGTGGACTTTTCCAACCACCCCAGGCAGGGGTCAGGCAGGCAGATGGAAGGCATGCTGGGAGGCAGGCCCATTCTCTTCCTGCCCCTCACCTCTGAGAGGATGGCTTCACGTTGGCAAATGAGTAGTTCACATTCACAGAGCTGCCGCTGCCAAGGAAGGAGGACATTCATCTCTGTGCTCAGCCTCCCTCTCCCACTAACCTGTCTTCGCACCCCCCACCAGGCCTCTCTCAGCCTTCAGTGACAGCTCTGAATATCAGCAGCCCAGCTTCCCTGGGAGACCCTGAAAGCCAGATGGGTGGCCCAATAGAAGTGCTTGCTCTCAGCAGCCACAGTGGCTGATGTGGATCCTGGGGAAAGTAGGCAGCTTCCAGGTCCTGGCTGGACAGCACCTTCAGAGCATCCTTCTCTGTGGCCAGCTCCTCACTCCGCCTCTTCACACCATCCCGCTCCACCAGCAGCTTCCCATTCTGGAGGGACAGACAGCCCGGGTCACGGTCATGCTCACGACAGCAAATGATGCTAAGGCAACTGCTGAGAGGTCACTCTACATTCTATGTACATTGGCCTCTTCTAGGAATGTCATCAGTTCCTAATTCCTCCAAGCAGTCTGGAAGGACCTCAACTAGAACTTCTTTAAGGGTGGCTTCCCTACCAATAAGAGAGACAAAACAGGACCTACCTTACAGTGCCTGTCACCATGAATCACTTCTAAGGGCTCTGCTTGTGCATATTCTTTCTCCCCATTTTAAATTATTTATTTATTTGAGAGAAAAGCAGATAAAGAGAAAATAGGCGCACCAGGGCCTCCTGTCACTGCAAACGAACTCCAGATGCATGCACCCCCTTGTGCATCTGGTTTATGTGTGCCCTGGGGAATCAAGCCAGAGTCCTTTGGCTTTGCAGGAAAACGCCTTAACCACTAAGCCATTTCCCTAGCTCCTTTCTCCCCATTTTAAAGATAAAGGCTACTCAGGCACAGAGGGAGAGAGTTGAGTAACTTGCCCCAGGTCACAAAGGTAGTACTCATGCCAATGAATGTTAATGACCACAAACATTTAGAGTTGTGTCTCCAAGTCTGGCATATACTAGATATTTGACAAAATTAAATATATGAATTTATATAAATATTTAAATAAACTTACATTATTCATTTTATAAAATACTCAAAAAAGGGGCTGGAGAGATGGTTTAGCAGTTAAGGTGCTTGCCTACAAAGCCAAAGGACCCAGGTTTGATTCCCCAGGACCCACGTAAGCCAGATGCATAAGAGGGCACATGTATCTGGAGTTCGGCTGCAGTGGCTGGAGGCCTGGCACACCCATTCTGTCTCTATCTCTATCTCTGTCTCAGTCTACCTGCCTATTTCTCTCCTGCCTCAAATAAATAAATAAATAATAAAACTTTAAAAATACACAAAAAGTAAGAACAGTACAATGAACCCTATATGTATGCATTTTTATTTATTTATTTTTTTTGGGGGGGGGGTTTCCAAGGTAGGGTCTCTCTCTGGTCCAGGCTGACCTTGAATTAACTATGTAGTCTCAGGGTGGCCTTGAACCATGGAGATCCATCTACCTCTGCCTCCTGAGTGCTGGAATTAAAGGCGTGTGCCACCACACCTGGCCATATATATGTACTTTTTGGATACTCTCAATAAGTAGCCCAGGTTGGCTTTGAATTTGTGATCCTCCAACCCTAGCACATATATACAATCTGATTTCCCAGCCTCACTTGTTCTATGCAGGTACTCAGTTTATTTATTTATTTGACAGAGAGAAAAAAAGAGGCAAAAAGGAAGAGAGAGAATGGACACCACAGCCTCCAGCCACTACAAACAAACTCATGCATTATCTTGTACATCCAATCCAGCTTTATGTGGGTACTGGGGAATGAAACCTGGGTCCTTTTTTTTGCCAACAAGCGCCTTAACCACTAAGCCAGGTCCTTGACTACTAAGTCATGTCCTCAGTTTTGATCTTAAAAATTTTTTTTGTTTGTTTTGGTTTTCAAAGTAGGGTCTCACTCTGGTCCAGGCTGACCTGGAATTAACTGTGTAGTCTCAGGGTGGCCTTGAACTCATGGCAATCCTCCTATGTCTGCCTCTCGAGTGCTGGGATTAAAGGTTGGGGCATCATACCTGGCTAAATTTTTGTTGTTGTTTTTTTAAAAAAATTAATTAATTTATTTATTTGAGAGCGACAGACACAGAAAGAAAGGCAGATAGAGGGAAAGAGAGAGAATGGGCATGCCAGGGCTTCCAGCCTCTGCAAACGAACTCCAGATGCGTGCATCCCCTTGTGCGTCTGGCGAACGTGGGACCTGGGGAACCAAGCCTCGAACCGGGTCCTTAGGCTTCACAGGCAAGCGCTTAACCACTAAGCCATCTCTCCAGCCCTTTGTTTTGTTTTTTGAAGAAGGGTCTCACTGTGGCTCAGGCTGACCTGGAATTCACTATGTAGTCTCAGGGTGGCTTTGAACTCATGGTGATCCTCCTACCTCTGCCTCTTGAGTGCTGAGATTAAAGGCGTGTGCAACCACGCCCGGATAATTTTTTTATATTATTATTATTTACTTCAGAGTAAGATAAAAAAAGAGAGAATGGGTGTGCCAGGGCCTCTGGCCGCTGCAAATGAACTTCAGATGTATGCACCACCTTGTGCATCTGGCTTACGTGTGTCCTGGGGAACAAACCTGGGTCCTTTTGGCTTTGTAGGCAAGCACCTTAATAGCTAAGCCATCTCACCAGCCCAAGTTTTGATCTTCTTTCATCCATACATACCCTTTTTCTTACCTGACTAAAGGACTTTAAGGTGAATCCCAGACATATTTCATCTGTAGCGCTTCCAGCATTCACCCCCACCCTATACTCCCAACTCACTTCTAGCAGAAGCACAGAAAAACCAACAGTGACCCCTTGCATGGTATTGCCACCTTCAACATGGGCTGCTGAGAATCTGGTACCTCACAAAGGCCTTACACAGTCTGAAGGAGGACACCAACAAGGCCAACCTGCTTTTGTTGGATGGTGTCATATCTTTTTTTTTTTTTTTTTTTTTTTTTTTTTTTTTTTGCAAGCAGAGAGATACTGAGAGGGAGAGTGAGTATGGGTATGTATGCCAGGGTCTCTAGCCATAGCAAACACACTCCAGATGCAAGCACCTTTGTGTATCTTGTTTTATATGGGCCCTGAGGAATTGGACCCGGGTCATTAGGCTTAGGAGGTAAGTGCCTTAAACAGCTGAACCATCTCTCCAATCCATGGTGTCATATCTTTTAAGCTAGCCTTAACTCTTCCTGTGATACTGTTTAGACCCTCTTACTGTGATAGACACCAGTCCATATGTCTTACAGAACTCTGGCTCCCTATATGTTGCTCATCCTTTTCACTTCTTTTTAAAAATTTATTTATTATTTGACAGAGAGAGAGCAGGTGGAGGGAAAGTATGGGCATGCCAGGGCTTCCAGCCACTGCAAACAAACTCCAGATGCATGAGCCCCCTTGTGCATCTGGCTAACATGGGTCCTGGGGAATTGAACCGGGGTCCTTTGGCTTTCCAGGCAAACGCTTTAACCCCTAAGCAATCCCTCCAGACCTTCCCCCTCACTTCTTCTTCTATGTTCTGCATATCAAACCCATAGATGGCAGTGTCTGCACCAGTGCCCCTGACTGGCTGCCCTTCCCAGCTTTATACACAAAACTGAACTGAGAGGCTGAGACATGGCTAGGTCATGCCTCCATCTGTATGATGTCCAGCCCCACCTTTATGGCCCTCAGCTTCTCTTGCAGGCCAGATGCAGCCCAGATGCGAAAGGGGATAAGTATCACTCTGGCCCAAGGAGTTCAGGGGTCAGAAGTGGAGCAGCACTGGAGGCAGTAACTAGTGGTGGAGGCAGGTGAATGAGGGGTTTGTTGAAGAGGTCTCTGGGCTGCGCTGCCAGAAGAAGGACAATAAAACCAGAAGGCAGCAGCTGTGCCAGCTGCCAATGGAACCTAAGAACAAAGTGGCCTAGGGGCTGGGGAGATGGCTAACTGGTTAAAGGCACTTGCTTGCAAAACCTAACAGCCTGGAGTTTGATTCCCCAGTACCAACATAAAGCCAGATGCACAAAGTGGCACATGCATCTGGAGTTTATTTGCAATGGAAAAAGGCCCTGCGCACACATTTTCTCTTTCCCTTCTCTGCTTACCAATAAATAATTTACAAAATTAAAAAGTGGCCTAGGGGCTGGAGAGATGGTTCAGTGGTTAAGACACTTGGCTGCAAAGCGTAAAGACCTGGGTTCAATTCCTCAATACCCACATAAAGCCAGATGCACAAAATGGCACATGTATCTGGAGTTTGTTTACAGTGGCATGTGGTCTGGGCATGCCCATTCTCTTCCTTTCTCTCTCTCCTTGCAAATAAATAAAAGTGGCCTAAACCTTGTGTGGTGGCACATGCCTCTCATGTCAGCACTAAGAGGCTGAGGCAGGAGGATAGCTGAAAATAAAGGTCATCTTACATTCTATAGCAAGACCCTGTCTCAGAAAAAACAAAACAAGGTGCTAGAGAGATGGCTCAGCTAAGTCTGCTGACTAGGGTTCAATCCTGCATCCACCCATGAAAAGCCTGATGGGCATTCGTCTGCAGTGACAAGAAACCCTGTCACAACCATATGTATAAGTAAATAAAAATTAAAAACCAGCCAGGCGTGGTGGTGCATGCCCTTAATCCTAGCATTTGGTAGGCTGAGGTAGGAGGATTGCTGTGAGTCTGAGGCCACACTAAGACTACATAGTTAATTCCAGGTAAGCTTGGGCCAGAGTGAGATCCTACCTCAAAAAAGAAAAAAAGAAAAAAAAAAGAAAAAGAAAAAGAAAAGAAAAGAAAGAAAGAAAAGCCCAACTTGCAAGGCCCCTACGTACCCAAAGCCTGGCAGCTGCACCAGGCATATTTCAGGCATATCAAGCTGCCTCCCAAGACTGGAGGACAAACTCCTCCCCTTTTGTAGCCAGCAAGCCCCCAGGTCTTCCATTAGTGTCTAGGAAGCCTGGGCTGCTGGGTGAAGGGCAGAGGAAGGACTGGCAGGAATGCTGTGTCAACACCTGTCCACCTGCTGGGACCTGCAGGCCAGGCAGGGCTTGGCAGCCAGGAGTCCACTCAGAGGTCAGTGTCTAGTTACTCCACCTCAAGGCACTGTAACCTGAGAACTCAGCCTCTAGCCCTCCCTGCGGGCCAGCGGGAGAAGCCCAGAATAGAAGCAGTTTATTGAGCGCTGGGAAGCCCTGGCTGTACTGGCTGTGTGGGAGGAAGGGACCACAGCAGCCATTCACCAGGCTTCCTCCTCCAGCTGTTCCCATCTGAGGGAGGTGCTCCAGGAATGGGACAGATTTGGGAGGTCTGGCTGTTAGCTAACCCAGCAGTGTCCTCAGCCTTCCAGGTTGAAGGTCATGCTCTCTGTAGGTGCCCTTGCACCTGGAATATGTTAGGGGATCCTCTTCTGGCCAGTGGGTGAGTCAGATGTGTCAAGGGTCTTCTGGGAAAGCTTTTCCTTTTGATGGAAGAGTATGAGAAGGGAGCATGCTGGCACTGCCTCTCCTACTCTAAGCAAGAACTCATGTCAAAGCATGTCCAGCAGCCATCTGTGACAGTGAGATCACACACAGGGAAAATGGCAGTGATGGGGAAGCCTGGTGCTTGGAAGGCCGAAGCAGGTGGATCAGAATTTCAAGGCCAGCTTCAGCAACATCTCAAAAACCCCAGGGCTGGAATGTGGCCACTTGCCTAGCATATATAAGGCCCTGGGTTCCTTCCCCAGCACCACAAAACAAAACAACAAACAGAAAAAGCAGGCCACTGAGCCACCAAGCCCACCCAGAGGCCACCTTTAGACCCACTCTCATGGTCTTCTCTTCTGGCCCACAAGTGTCAGGCCCCTGATGTTGGGGAGCAATGTGGCTTCCAAGGCTGGTGTTGGTGAGCTGTGAGGAAGTCTGTCAGGGGGAGGGACACTATGGCCTTAGCTATCATGGCTGGTGCTACTGGCCTGTGAGGGAGCCACTCTCCTCATTCTTGTTTTTTGTTGTTTTGTTTTTCAAGGTAGGGTCCTACTCTAGCCCAGGCTGACCTGGAATTCACTATGTAGTCTCAGGGTAGCCTTGAACTCACAGTGATCCTCCTACCTCTACCTCCCTAGTGCTGGGATTGAAGGTGTACACCACCATGCTCACCACGCCCAGCTTTCCTCATTCTTAAAATGCTCTGGAAGATGCTGTCACACCCTGACTGGATTCAAGCCTCCCACAGCACTGCCATCCTGTCCAGAGGCCACAGACCAGTGGAAGAGGGCTGCAGTGGAAAGCTGTGGTGCAGACACAGGATGCAAGATTCAGGGGTCACAGCTCTGTCCAGCAGGTGGAGAACCTCAAGCTGGACTACAAAGTCAGAGAACAGAGGCCCCAAGCCCTGGCTAGCCATGGGGGTGGGGGAAAGATGCAGGAGCACCTCAGAGTCCCACGACACCTGGATGTCTTAGAGATCATCTCTCCAGCTAAGCCCAAAACAGGGCAGAGAAGGACAGGAAGGAGACAGTTGTGTGTGTGTGTGTGTGGAATTGAGCTAGGCTGTGCAGGTGTGGCCCATTCACTCACACAGGAAGCAGCCAGCCCTCCTCCATGGCCCTGGAAGGCTACAGAAATGGCCAAGAGCCCCACCCAAGCAAGGGAGAGGTTCGAGGGCAGCCCAGGCCTCCTGTGCCAGGATGATCAAACATCACATGTCTGTGAACAGCGGAGGACAAGGTTGAGTGAGGACGTCTGGTGCTGGAGCCTTGAGCTCCCATGGATCTCTTGCAACTGAGATGTCACCTTTTAGGGGAGGGCGTTGATGACATGATTCAATTAAAGAATTTCAGCTTCAACTGAAAAGATCGAAGTGGACCCAAAATGCTCTAAGGATCATATTTGGTCTTAGATGGAATAAAGAGACCTAAGTGGACCTTCCTATCAAAAAACCCTAGGGGAGAGACTTTCCCTCTCCTGGTTTCTGGAGAGGAAATGAAGGTTTTGGTGGGGCACTGGCCTAGCACAATCAGGTCATACACTTTATCTTCAGCACCGAAAAGAGGCAGCCAGTGACTGGAGAGAAGCCGTCCGCCAGAGGTGGTCTGTTGCACACACAGATGGGATAGTAACTCAGGGCTCACTGCAATGCCAGTTTTAAATTCTTAAAAAACTGCTTTGCAACTTTGCAGTGTTGGGATGAAGTGCTTTATCCTGGAGCTACACTGAGCTCTGGCCTGAGAACAAATATATAAATGATGCTAACCTTTTTTTTTTTTTTTTCCAGGTAGGGTCCTATCTAGCTCAGGCTGGCCTGGCACTCCTTCTATAGTCTCAGGCTGGCCTCAAATTCTCAGTGAGCTGCCTACCTCTACCTGTAAGTGCTGGGATTAAAGACATGTGCCACATGCCTGGCTTTTTTTTTTTTTTTTTTTTGGCAGAGTTATGCCTTGAACTCACATTCCTATTGCCTCAGCCTTCCATGGGTCAGGATGACAGGTGCCTGTTAGCTGGCTCACAGCAAGCACATTCTATGTGACTTGTGTCGGGACCTGCCAAGTGTCTTCTGATTTAGACCTCACACAGCCCAGAGGTGATGCCACTGCTTTGCTCACCTGGATGGTGAAGGCATGGAGGTGCAGAACAGAAAAATGTATCTTTGCTTACCCAGGTAGCATCAGAGTGAACCCAAACAACTGACCCCTGCCCCAGAGGCTCCTAATACGCTCTCTAGAATAGTCATATCCCTATGGGATGCCAAAGTCCCCTGTAGGTTGAAGCCTTTGGTTGTGGGGGACTGGGACTTGGGGGTCCAGCACTGGGCAGGAAGCCCTGAGTAGGATAGCTCACCTCCTCCTGCAGAGTCTCCACCTTGGCCACCAGGTGCTGCTGCTCCTTCTCCTGAATTCCGAAGGGGATAGGACATGGGTTCCAGCCTCTGTCTCATGCCCCCTCCCCAACCTGGGACAACTTGGGAGCATAGTCAGAACCTAGGTCACTGAAGGACAGGGTTGGGGAAGAGCTTCTTCTATTCTTTTGGTCATGAGAGGTGACAGGTAACCTGAGAAAGTGAGGGGCAGGATCTGGAGGAAGCTACGTGACCTCAGCCCCTTCACCTTTGCCATTCCACTGTATAGCCTGTTAGGCTGCTCTGACCCCAGGCAGGGAATGTGGCAGAACCCACCGTGTGCCGGGCCTGGGCCAGCAGACTGTGATTCTGCTCCTCCAGGCTCTTGGCCAGGGTTTTCAGGTCCTCCAGCTCTTCATCCACAGCCTTGGCCATTTGCAGAGCCTGCTGGGTGCTGCGGGATTGCATGAGTGTAAGCAGGAGGCAGGCAGAGATACAGAAAGGGGTATGGGGGAGGGGGGCAGTACTACAGAGAAATGCTAGATCAGGAGGGGATACAGGAAATAGAAATGATAGGACAGCTTGTCTCAGCTCTCATCTGAGGAAGGGGGACAGAGAAGAGGACTAGAGCAGCGGTGACAGGACAAGGCCCATGAGACAATAAAGAACCAAAGAGAATGACAAAGAGGGGAGGAGGAGAAAGGCCCCAACTGGACCTCAAAGGCTGGAAGACAGTGGGAGATCGAAGACAGGAAGGAACAGGGCAGGGTAATGCAGTACAGGCCCTGGTTGTCTATAGCACCAGGATGGGGACAGCAGGTACAGTCAGGCACCTGCGTAGCTGCTTGCGTAGAGATGAGATCTCCTCTCCAAGGCGAGCGGAGCCCTCCTCAGCTGTCTCCACACTGCGTTGCAGCTTGGCATTCTCCCCAGCCAGCCGCCGGTTGCTGAGTTCTAAGTCCTCCAGGCTGCTCAGCAGGTCAGCTGTGGCAGGCCTGGGCATAGCAAGGGTCGGATCACACCTTGGGCCCTGCTCCCTTCCTAGGTTTTGGGGTCAGGGCAGGTGCTGGTGATAGAAACAGGGCTCCTCTGGAAGGACAAACCCAAGCAACCCACCTCCACTCTCCTGAGCCCTCAGCAAGGCCTCTCACCCACACCCTTGCCCCTAGGCCTGGGTAGCTTGAAGGAAATGGGGTTGGAGTGTGGTACCACTCAGGCCTGGGATCTTCACCACCAAAGCTCTCCAGGTTGGCCGGCTCCTCAGCTTCTGAACGTTCTGGAGGAGACAGACAAGAGAGGCTGGACTCTCTCTGGTGACTTTGCATTCTGGAGTACCCTAGGACCCTGGGCTTGTCCTGATTTCCCTGCCTCTTCTCCTGGGCACCCTTGGCTGTAGTCACTCTTACCATAAAGGCTACCTGTTCATCTCTACCTTGAGCTCTGAGCTTCCTTCCATTCTTTGTGTGCAGACTGAGTGGTGCCTCAGTTTCCCCAAGTCATTCATCTCCCTGTCTCATCCTTTTCCCAGTCACTGGGCTCCTGGGCCTCTCCTCACCACCAATCTTATCTGTTAGAGACCAGCCACCCTGTGTCTCTATACTGCCTCTCCCTCCCCACTTCCCTGGCCTTAAAGTCACTCAGTGGATCCTTCCCTACTTGGCCCAGAGCTGGTCTGCCCTCAGCTCACAGCCTAGGACTGATGAAGGAGGCTCAAGAAAGTTGCAGTTGGGTTTTGCTTTTGTAAGACCACTTTTTTTTTTCCGAGGTAGGGTCTCACTCTGGCTCAGGCTGACCTGGAATTCACTATGTAGTCTCAGGGTGGCCTCGAACTCACGGCAATCCTCCTACCTCTGCCTCCCGAGTGCTGGGATTAAAGGTGTGCACCACCACGCCCGGCAAGACCACTTTTTAGTGGTGCTTTTCTAGGTGTGAGGTCATGGGCACCTGGCACTTTAACATAGGGATGACAGCCAAGCAGATGACTACTCTCAGGAAGGGAAAACAGGTCTGGGATGCATGTCATCTGGGGACTGGGAACCTGGCATAAAAGATGAAGGCGGCTCTAGAGTGCAGGCTGAATGGCCACTAAGGTTTCTGGTAGGCAGGCCTGTGCCAAGCACAGGCGAAGCAGTGAGGGCCTTGGGCTGTAGCTTCTACACTAGAGCTGGCTCTGGGAAGAAGAGATGGAAGGACAAGGGCCTATCCCACAGGCATCCAGAAATCCACCTATAGCTCCAGGCTGGAACAAAGGTCCTCAGGCCCTTTGCCTGGTAGGAAGGTAAGTGTGCATCCTGTACCCCTGCTCCATGGCTCCAGCCATGCCTCCTATAAATAGCAGGCTCACCAGATGGCAGGTGCTGAGAGGCCAGGGCTCCCCCGAAGGTGGTCTCTTCCATTGGCTCTAATCCCCTATATCAAAGGAATAAGCTTAGGCCCCCTGACGGCATTGCAGCCCAACCTACCCCTGCAGGGGACAGGGTGGGGGCATAGGCCAGGTGAGAGAGGGGTCTGTGGGAGGAAGGGGAGGCCAGATGGCTAGTGCCTGTCCAGATGGCAGGGCCTGGACTGTGGAAAGGCAAGCTCTCTCCATTATCAGCCCCTTCCATTTCTCTCCAGCACTCCCTCAGCCATCACCCAAGGCATGTGTCCTCAGACCCCTCTCCACTCCACATCTCTTCACATTTTTATTTTCAGCCTCATGCCAACCATTGCAGGTCTCTGGGTCTTACAGGTGCTGGCCTAAGCTGCCTGGTGTGAGATTAGACTTTAGGCAGGACTTCCTGAGGAGGAGGCTGGAGTTGCAAACTCACCCATGCAGCTGACAGGCAGCAATCCAGTCCCGCATGATGATCAGGAAAGTGTCCAAGTCCACAGTGGCTCCAGGACCCTCCCTGTAGGGGTCCAGGCTCTGGGCCAGTGTTTGGAGGCGTGTATCCTGTGAGTCCTGGCCTGTCACAGCCTCCAAGTAGGCCAACACGTGGGTCACCACCACCGTGCCTGGAACAGAACACAGAGAGGGAGGCCCAGGCTTGGAAGCAGGTGTCTATCACTGGCAGGGTTGTGGCACCTTGCCCATAGTGTGGCTGAGACACTGGGGCAAGCCTCATCCTGAGTTTTCCAACTGGAATCAGGACCCAGTCACCCCATTTCAGCACAAAGAGAAATCAAGGAGCACCACTCCCTCCAAGGTCCACGGTCCCCCTCCAGCTCTCCCATTAATTCTTTCTCCATACCCTTACCCCTGTCCTCCCAGTGGGCCCCACCTGTCTTATGAGGATCACAGGCTTCAAACATGGAGGTGAGGATCTGCTCCTCCAGGCTCAATGGCCCTGGGTCCCCCTCCTCAGGCTGCTCCCAGAGGAACACTGTGGAGAAACAAGGTTCCCTACCCTGAGAGATGATCCCAGAACTCTACCCCAGCTTTGTACAGGGGAGGAAATTAGTTGGGGGCTATTTGGGGGTGGGGCTGGTGGGGTGGCCACATGAAGGTCTTTTGAGTTACTGACCCACCATGTGGGTACCATCTTTCAAGCCAGAAAGTCTACCTTACTGTGCCCAATGGGTCTCAGAGCCAGATAACAGGCTCTGAGATCCGCCCTGCCTATTTTCAGACTTTCAGGCTAGGCTCAGACGGGGGGTAGTGGTGGGGGACAGCAAGAGAGGATCCTGGGAGAAGGCAAGGGTGATGGGACTCAAGAGCCAGGAACAATCCAATAAGGCACAGGCAGCTTGCATCGATCCTGCCAGCTGTATCTTCTTCTCCCAGCTGCCCCAGGGACCAGGTCCCTCCTCCCATATCTCTGGGCTTGTGTCATCTGAGCTTAATGAACCTAGGGCCAGGGTGTGGGGAGAGATGGGACAATACAGGTAGGGGGCAGTAGGGGAGTAGCAAGGAGCTGGGTTGCTGCTAGTCAGACCTCCTGCATCTGCAGGCTGGCTCCAAGCCTGTGGCTCACCACTTCTTCTAGGGTCTGTGTCTGGAAGCATGGCTGTATGGTGTGTGGGTGTGAGTGCATGTGTGTCTGTGCCCTATAGTCTGCTGCTGTATTCACATTGCCTGCACACAGCAGGTTCTCAACAAATGCTCCATAACACAGGAGGAGCGCTCTACTCCAGAAGCCTCTCCTGAGTCTGCAGGTAGCCTTCCAGGTCCCTCTCCTGCCCTAGCCCAGGCAGTGTTCATTATGCACAGGTCACAGGGTCAGTAGCCCAGGCTGGGGCTGTGGCAAGTAGTGGCCTCAGGGACTCAAGCTCTGCATTTCCACCTGCTTCTTCTCCCAGAAGGGACAGGAGATCTGGGAAGCTTCTGCATGCACTCAGTGACAGGACACTCTTGCAGCAGTTGGCAGGAGCCAGACCATTCTGAGCACATCATGGAACCATAGTTTGCTGCTAGTCTTAACCCATCTTACAGATGAGGAGACTGATGCAGAGAGAACCTATAAGCACTGGATCCTGTTTCTCAACCCTAAACCTCTTCCAGGGCTCTCTGTGCCCTGGCTTGGACCCAGGTTCATGGGTTCACCGTGGGAAGGCACAGTGGGGTCAGAGCTCAGGGAAGCAGGCTTCAGCTGTATCCTTGTTCCTCCTCTCCATTCTCCTATGCACAGATGAAGGCTCTGTGGCCCAGCCAGGATACTTGCCCACAACTGATCGGCTCGGCCATGTGCAAGGCTTTGAGGATCAGCACAGGTCTGTGGTCTTTTTCTGGGGTCTGGAGCAAAACATCCGTGTTTCTGCTGCCCTTATCTCCCTTCTTCACTTCTTGCCTCCCTGTTGCTCTTCTTTACCTTGCTCTCTGGATCGTTTTCCCCAGCCTCTCACCCACGATCAGCCTCTGTCCCTATGTTCTCTCCTTGTTTCTTTCCTTCTGTGCTGAGTTCTCAGACTCACTTTCTATTGGGTGTGTCCCTTGTCTTTCCCCCATATGAAGCCAGCACAGCCCTTGTAGGTAGTTCCTGGTGGCGACACGCCCTCTGCTGGTTCAAGCCAAATAAGATGATGGTCAGTTCCCAGCCCAACCGCCCTCTGGTGTCTGTTAAAGATCCTCCCACCTGGAATCTTCCAGGGGTCAGTGTTCAGGCTGTGTGAGGAGCCTCTGAAAGCCTGGAAGTCAGGGGTCCTGTTTTCCCCAACAGACTACATCTTCTAAGAGAGGTAGGCTTCCTCTCCTTCTTCCCTCATCATACTCAGCTCTCTCACTTAGTGTAAGAATTTCAGAAGCCAGGCATGGTGGCACACACCTTTAATCCCAGCACTCAGGAGGCAGAGGTAGGAGGATCACTGTGAGTTCGAGGTCAGGCCGAGACTACATATTGACTTCCAGGTCAGCCTGAGTTACAGCAAGACCCTACCTCTGAAAACCAAACAAACAAAAAATTTCAGAAATAGAGAAATGAGAACACAGGAGAAAAGGGATAGAAAGACAGCAGAGAAAGGAAAGGCTGGGGAGCAAGATAGGGGAAGAGAAGCATGGAGAATAGAGAGAGAATAGGATTGCATGGCATGGGGACAGAGGCTGGCGATGAGAGAGAGGACCAGACAGCACCTTCCTCCCCAACGCATCCACCCACTAACCTATTCATCCATTCATACACTTACCCACTACCCACAAGTCACTGGGTCCCTACTCTGTGTCAAGTACTGCTCTGAGGTAGTGCCAAGTGAGGAAAGTGCCTTGCTGTATGTGGCTCTCTCATTCTTGACCAGTGCCAAGTCAAACCAGGGCTTTGTAAAGTACACAGTAGATCATGAACTTTGAGAACATCATGAGAATATCATACTGTTTATACATAGAAACAATACTAGTTTGTGTGATAGTGTGTATAACTACATAAAATCCATTATTACCACTTACATTCACCTGTTTTATTTCATTTCACTCTATTTTTATTTTTTTTTTGAGGTAGGCTCTTGCTCTAGTCCAGCAAACATCAAAGTGCTACCACACCAGACCACTCTAATTTTTTGAACAGGATCTCACTCTGTAGCCTAGACAGACTGGATATGCAATCCTCTTGTCTCAGCTGCCTGCATGCTGGGATTGCAGGTGTGAGCAATCATGCCCAACTCTTTTTCCCTTTAACTTTATATTTATATCTGCTGTGTGTGCGCGCCTGTGGAAGTGTGCCTGTGCCATGGCACACATGTGGGTGCCAGAGGACAACTTTCAGAACAGTCCTTGCCTTCCACCTACTTTGAGGCAGGGTGCTCACTGCTCCATAGTGAGCTTCCAGGAAATTTTTAGTCTCCATCTCTCTTCTCACAGTAAGTGCACTAAGATTGCAAAAGCCTGTCACAGTGGCTTTTTTTTTTCAATTTTAATTTTTTTCTTTTCACAATTTTTATTAACATTTTCCATGATTATAAAAAATATCCCATGGTAATACCCTCCCTTCCCACCCATCCCCGCACTTTCCCCTTTGAAATTCCATTCTCCATCATATTACCACCCCATCTCAATCACAGTGGCTTTTAAATGAGGTCTGGAGATCTAAACTCAGGCAATCTGTTGAACTTTTATCAACTGAGTCATCTTCCCAGCCCCTTCTTTCCCTTTTAAATAATTAGAAGCTATATATGTGAGCTGGGGATGTTGGCTCATACCTATAATCCTGGCACTTGAGAGACTAAGGATGGGAGGAATGAGGAGTCAGGCCAGCCTGGGGTACATAGGAACATCTTGTCTCAAAATAACCAGAGTTGGGGACACAGGTCAGTAGTGCTGAGTACTTGCCTAGAAAACACAAGGCCCTGGTTTCCATCCCTAACTCTGTAAGGTGGTGGTGGTGGGGACACTACAGACAGAAAAACAACAACATGGATTGGGATATGGCTCAGTGGTTAAAGGCACTTGCTTGCAAAGCCTGCCAGCCTGGATTGGCCCAGATCCTATTTCCCAGTACCCACATAAAGTCATATTCACAAAGTGGCACATGTCTGGAGTTCTTTTACAGCAGCAAGAGGCCCTGGTACACCTATTCTCTCTCAAATAGACAATTTTGAAAACCAATGACAAAAAAGAGAGCTGGGTGTGTTGGCGCATGCCTTTAACCCCAGCACTTGGGAGGCAGAGGTAGGCCAATCTGAGAGCACACAGTGAATTCCAGGTCAGCCTGGGCTAGAGTGAGACCCTACCTCAAAAAAAAAAAAAAAAACAAAAAAAGAAAGAAAGACCGACACACAATTACCCACATGGCATAACAGTGTCATAGACAGTGCCCTCTATGGGTGGGAATATCAAGAGTGAGCAACCCACACTGCTTGTGGAGTTAGAGCTCTGAGAGACAGGGAGGAAGCAAACAGATGTCAGTGCTGGGAAGTGAAGTGAATGAAGCAGGCAAGGGGAAAGAGGTGATGGGCAGCTGTTTTACCCTAAGGAAGAGATGTTTCTGGTGATAACCTGGAGGTGAGTGAGCATGTAGTGATGGGGTAGTATGACCAAGGCCTTTCTTCTTACACAGCCCAAAGAAAATATGAGATTGTGGACAAGGCTTGCTCACTCCCACCCTGTCCAGCCACTCAAGCCACCTATCTCAAGCCCCAGCCTGATTCAATTCACCCCCAGATCCCTCTTCCTCTCCCAGACAGACAGGGCCCCAGACACCTACTTTCTGTAGCAGGGCCACTAGCCTGGCCTTCTGGAAGGTCCATGGGCCACTCCTGCCGCTCTGCAGATGCTGGTGAAGCTACCGGGGGACAAGAAATGGACGACTCTCCAAGACAGCTCCTGGAAGGATAAACAGAGGGATGGCTTTCCCAATCAGCCACCCTCAGGTGGGGACCTGCCCACCTGGGCTCCAGGCCCTCTGGGGTTCCCAGAACCTGTTTAGCATCCCTGCCTTTGCCTCATAACTACCGCTCCAACCTGTTTTTATAGATTGGAGGTATGGGACAGCAAAATGGAAGCCCAAGGAGTGGGCGCAAAGATCAAAGAGGGGCTAGTGAGTGGGGTCGTTGCTGCCCCTAAGGGGACAGGCAGCCTCTCCTCCCCACAACCTATTAAGTCTTCAGCCCAGCTACTCTACCTTGTGCCCTTCTCTCCTTCCCCACAGCCTGGTCTCATTCTCTTTCTGGACCCATGCTCTCTCAAGTTCCAGTCCATCCCTACAGGCCCCAGAGATGACTCTTCCTTCCCCCGTTCATTGTCCATGACTCCATAGTATCTGGAACAAAGCCTGGTTGGGTCTGGAAACAAAAGCTTCCGCATGCCTTTAATTCCAGCACTTAGGAGGCAGAGGTAGGAGAATCGCCATGAGTTCAAGGCCACCCTGAGATTACATAGTTAATTCCAGGTCAGCTTGGGATACAGTGAGACCCTACCTTGAAAAACAAAGAAACACCCCCACCACCAAAAAAAATATCTCTGCATGGCCCAGACCATCTGCTTCCCCTTCCCAAGTCACATTTGATTGTCCAGCAACTCTTCCACCTCTGGTCTCTGGGGCACCTTCTCTTCCTTGCCTAACTTCCTGTCTGTGCTCCTCTAGAAATGTCTCTCACCCCCACCTGAGGTGTGCAGGCTTCCTCACTTCACTCCCAGTAGCTGACATCCTGGTCATATGAGCCTGTTGGTATCCTCTCCCATGCCTCCCTTGCTTTTGTCACTTTTCTACCTCAGCTGAGCCCCACATCCCTTGCCCTCCATGGCATGGAAACTCAGCATTGTCTCTCAGGCCTGCAGCTCCCCAGGTTCCTAGCTCAGCTCCTGTGTCTTCTCCCAACCCCATGTCCAGACCCACCTTAGACCTATCCTTGCCTGTGGCCCTGATCCTGGTTCACAGGTCCTTGAGAAGCAAGGGACTTCCTCCTCAGTGCCTAGACCTGCCTTCATGCTGGCTAAAGGGCTACCCACTTTCAAGAATAAAGGGGGAGGGAGGGAGGGTATTACCATGGGATATTTTTTATAATCATGGAAGTTGTTAATAAAAATTTGGAAAAAAAATAACATAAAAAAACTGCTAATCAATGAATGGGCTAATAAAATGAACAGTCTCTAGGAAAAAAAAAAAAGAATAGAGATCCCTCTTTTATTTGGTTGTTGTTTTTCAAGGTAGGGTCTCAGTCTAGCTCAGCTGAGCTGGAATTCACTATGTAGTCTCAGAGTGGCCTCAAACTCATGGCAATCCTACCTCTGTCTCCTGAGTGCTGGGATTAAAGGCGTGTGCCACCATGCCCAGCAATGTGTAAGTTTTTTAATAAAGCTTCCCCCCCACACCAGGTAGACTTTACAAGCAAGCACCTGCTAAGCCATCTCTCCAGCCCCAAGCCTGGACTCTTGATTTGACTGCTGCTTTTTGGATCCTTGGAGCCTGTTGGATTCAGTATCCCCCATTGCTTAGGTCCTGGTAGCAATTTGAGAAGTGAATCCTCCTGGAGACTGTGTATTGTTGGGGGCGGGCTTATGGGTGTTATGGTCAGTTTCCCTTTGCCAGTGTTTGGCACACTCTTCTGCTGCTTTTGTCCACCTGATGTTGAATAGGAGGTGATGTCAACCCTCTGCTCATGCCAGCGGTTCGCCCTACCATCATGGAGCTTCCCCTCAAGTCTGTAAGACAAAATCAACCCTTTCCCCCTCCTCAGCCCCACCCCCCCCAAAAAAGAAAAAGATAAAAGAGTGCTAGCTGTAATTTCTGCAGGCCAGGCATGGTGCCCTTGGGGATAAAGGGGCACACCTGAGACCAAGGGACACAGGTTAGGGTCCACACCTGCTTTATCCTCCTTTTCTCATGAACTGCCGACAATACCCTGCTTTTTCCTGCTCTCCACTGCACACTCCTAGAGGTTTTCAGTCTTCCTTCCTTTCTTTTTGGTTTCTTGGGACAGGGTCTCATTATGTTGCCCTAGGTGGCCTCCTGGTGGAATTTTTCCACCACGAAGATCAAGTTGGCCTTGAGCTTGAAGCCATACTCCTGTCTTTGCCTAAGGACTCACAGGTTTTTTAAAAAGTCCCCTGAGCCTCCAAACTAACAACCGGGATCTGGATGTGGTGGTTCATTCCAGTAATCTCAGCACTCAGGAGCCTGGGGTAGGAAGATTGCCATGAGTTCAAGGCCAGCCTGGACTAAGTTTCAGGTCAGCATGGGATAGAGTGACACTGTCTCAAAAAAACAATAACAAACAAACAAAAAAACCCAAAAACAGAACAACAGCTGGCTGTGGTGACGCACATCTTGAATCCCAGCATCCGAGAGGTAGGAGGATGACTGTGGGGTCTAGGTCAGCCTGAGACTACATACATAATGAATTCCAGGTCAGCCTGAGCAAGAGTGAGACCCCACCTTGAAAACAAAAACTCCATGGGCTGGAGAGATGGCTTAGTAGTTAAGGTGTTTACCTGCGAAGCCGAAGGACCCAGGCTCAATTCCCCAGGACTTATGTAAACCAGATGCACAAGGTGGCACATACGTCTGGAGTTTGTTTGCAGTTGCTGGAGGCCCTGGTGTGCCCATCCTCCCGTGCATTCCCCCCCTTTCTCGCTCGCTCTCTCAAAAAACAAATAACAACAACAAAAAACTCCAGAAATTTCTAGACTAGTCTGGTGTGGTGGCAAGCCTGAGGCAAGAGAGTCTGGAGTTTGACGCCAGCCCCAGTTACACACAGCGATCCTGTATCAAGCAAAAAAACAAAAGTACACAGGGGAAAAAAACCTGGACGTTACTAGAAGATCCTGACAGGATTTCAAGGATCACCTGGTGGGTTTCTCAGGCATTGTGGAGGGGATTTGGTCAGGAGTGAGCCGGTGCTGGTTACTGAGGAGTTCCTACCGTTTGTGGGGGGGTGGGGTAGGCTCTGACAGGTCTTGTCTGAGGACGCAACCGAGCGCCTCGCACGACCAGCAGTTGTGAATGGCGCCACCGCTCGCGCACGCCTTTCCCGCCAGGTGCGCTTCCTCCGCGCGTGCGCCGAGGCCCCGCCCCCTCCCGGCTGCCTTCCCTACAGCGCAGGCGCAGGCGCACGCCAGTGGCGGGCGCGCGGGTTCCTAACAGTTACCTAGACCGCCACGGTTGCGCATGCGTTGACCTGCCTCAGAGGACCACCGTGTCCTGGGGAGCAGGCGCATGCTGGAGCGGGCCAGTCCCTCGGGGGCCCTGGAAAGGAGAGCTGCACTGAAGGACTCCGCGTTCGCCCTCATTTCTTGGTTCCTCAGCCGAGTCGTGCCTATCTTCTGTTGGGTCCATCTCGCCCTCCACCGTCACAATGATGTCCACCGCGGGCCAATCTGTGGCTCCTGTCATGCTGCATTAGTACGCCCCCAAAACATTTTTCCCATCCCCCCTCTTTTGTGCCAGTCTTGGTCATTCATTCTAGAGGTAGTTCCATGCTCTATGAGATCTGGGATGACATGTGTGGGATCTATCACATTGACCTAGTGAAACCATTTCATGAGGGCAGATGGGAAGGGGACAGTGTTTATGGTGTGAAAGAGAGGGCCGACATACAGAATTGACTCCCGAGAGAGAGAACAAAAGAAGCCGTCCAACCATGGCCATTTGACCATGGATCCTCCACAGCCACTTCAGGAATGCCATGGACACTAACCTCATCTCTGGATTCACGTTTATTTTTCAGGATTCTGGCACTAGGAACATACCTGAATGTGCAAAATTTGTTAGGCCTGGTGACACATGCCTGATTCTAGCACTGGGAAGGCAGAGGCAGGAGGATTGCTGCAAATTAAGGCCAGCCTGGCCTACACATCAAGTTCCATCAAGACCTTATAGCAATGTATTAGTCAACTTCTTCTTGTTGGGACCAAAAACAAAACAAAAAAAATAAACCTGACAAAAATCAGTTTAAGGGAGGAAGGACTTATTTTTTGTAATTCTAAGTTACAGTCCACTATGGTGGGGAAAGCAGGAAGCTTGAGGCAGATGGTCATGTTCTGTCCACAGTGAGGAAGCAGAGTGATGTGTGCTGGAGCTCAGCCGCTGTTCTCCTTTCTCTGTCTCTCTCTCTCTCTCCCTCCTTCCCTTCTTCCTTCTCTGTTTCTCCCTCCCTCCCTCCCTTTCTTCCTCCCTTCTCTAACTCCAGATGCATATGCCACCATCTGTCTTTCATGGGTTCTGGGAAGTCCATCCTGGGCCCCTGGGCTTTCCAGGCAAGCACCTTAACTGTTAAGTCATCTCTCCAGCCCCCTCCTTTTTATATTGTCCAGGATGCCAACTTATGGAATGATGCCATACACAGTTCAGGTGGGTCTTCCCACCTCAATTAACCTAACCAAGATAATTCCTCACAGAAATGCATAGAGGCTAACCTAATCTACACAAACGCTCACTACAGCCTGCCAAGTTGACAATATAAACCAGCACACTCAAAAAATAATTTAAAAAAAGTTATACCCAGAAACTTTATGAGAAAAAATTCAGTGCCAGGGGTGGGCTACCTTCCAGTGAGTTGTGGTCCAGGTAGGCTCCTAATGCCCCCCAAACCTTACAGACTATTGCTAAGGCTCTTGGTTAGGCAACAGAACTAGATGATAAGACCCTTTTGCTGAAGACTCAACATTTTTGGGCTGCAGGTCACTGAGAAGTTAAGCTGGAACTGAGCTGGAAGCCTCCTCCCTGTCGACTAGCTGTAAGGATGCTGGAAAGATCTGTGCAGGACACAGCCTTTTGGGAGAGCAAAGTTATCAATGTTCTTAATCAGCAGAGGACCCAGCTGACCAGCCAGACCAAATGTACCGACTGGGGCAATTGTGGCATGTCTGTGCTTTCTTGCAAAGCCTGATGGCCTGGGTTCCATTCCTCAGTACCTATTAAATCCAGATGCACAAAGTGGGGCAAGTGTCTGGAGTTCATTGCAGTTTCAGGCCCTGGCACACCCTTTCTCTCTGTCTCTTTCTCTGTCTCTCTCTGTGTGTGTGTGTGTGTGTGTGTGTGTATCTTGTAAAGAAAAAGGGATTCAATGAAGGGGGATTGAGAGGGAAACATTGTCTTTCTTCATGGAAGTTGCTAGTAAAAAGATAAAACAAAAAATAATACCGGGTGTGGTGGCACATGCCTTTAATCCCAGCACTTGGGAGGCACTATGAGTTTGAAACCACTATGATACTGCATAGTGAATTTTTAGATCAGCCTGAGCCAGAGTAACACTACCTCAAAAACAACAACAACAACAACAACAATAATAATAATGTTAAATGAATAAAACTTGGCATTGTGTTGAACACCTGTGTTACAGTCAGCTTCTCCTTGCTGGGACAAACATCCAATCAGACACAGTTTACAGGATTAAGGGGTTTATTTCAGGTTTACAAATTCCAGGGGATCATCATCAATGGTGGAAGGAGCTGGCTCCCTTTCATAGATCCAAGTAGAAAGACACCATCAAACAGCCAGCACCACAAAGCCTCCAGAGCCCAAACTACTCTGGAACACACCTCACAGGCTTGAATTCACAATTTGCCCCCAAACACACCTTAGAGCTAGACTTCACCACCCCAAATATGACACCTTCTCCAACCCAGCTGCTGGAGACCCAAATTACAAGCTCAATTCTTTTTTGAGAGGGAGAGCTTAGTGGTTAAGGCACTTGCCTACAAAGCCTAAGGACCCAGGTTCGATTCCTCAGTACCCATATAAGGCAGATACACAAGGTGGTTCATGCTTCTGGAGTTCATTTTCAGTGGCTTGAAGCCCTGGCATGCTCATTCTCTATCTGCTTCTCTCTCTCTCAAATAAAAATATTAAAAAGAAAAGAAAAGAAAAAACACCTGGTCTATGGAGCTACAACCTGTAATTGCAGCTCTTAGGAGGCTGAGGCATTAGGATTGTCATGAATTTGAGGACATCCTGGGCTATACAATGAGTTCCACACAAGCCAGGGCAACTTAGTGAGACCTTAGCTCAGAACTAGAAAAAAAAAATTAGTAGAATCATTCATAACCATTGGACAGGGTGGAGCTATGATAGCACAGTGGTCTTAAAGTCAGACTTTCTTAGGTTTGAATTTTGGCTCTGTCATTTCCTACCTATGACCTTTGTCACACTGACTTACCCTATAAGAATCCTGGTTTTCTTTCCAGAAACAAACATACTGTTCTCTTTAATTGCCTTGAGGACTTTAAATGCTGAGCCTTAGAAGGTCCTCAGTAATTGGTAGCTATCATCTGGGGTATTAGATGGAGGCTTGCTGGCATCTCAGAAGGAATTTGTTCAGCAGGAATGTGAGTGCATGAAACAACGAAGGAAAAAAATCAGATAACTCTCAGTGTCTACTTGTAATGTTGAACTTTGTAATTTAAACCTCAATTTCTTTCATTTTTTTATTTTTTATTTTATTTATTTATTTATTTTGAGGTAGGGTCTCCCTCTAGCCCAGGCTGACCTGGAATTCACTATGTAGTCTCAGGCTGATCTTCAACTCACAGCAATCTTACCTTTGCCTCCTAAATGCTGGGCTTAAAGGCTTGAGCTACCATGTCTGTTTTTTTTTTTTTAAGCATATTCTCACTCTAGCCCAGGCTGACCTGGAACTCACTCTGTTAGTCCCAGGCTGGTCTTGAACTCACAGCAATCTTTCTATCTCTGCCTCCCAAGTGCTGGGATTAAAGACATGGGCCACCACACCTGGCTTTATTCTGGATTTCTGACTTGCGAGTCTGAAATATAACATTCATATGGCCTTGTGTCACTGGTTGGTGGTCACTTGTTATAGCTGAGTAACAGATGGGGTTGGAGTGCAAGAGTTAGGGCTTGGGAGGATAGACAAGCTGGAGGTGACAGGCTTGGGGACGGGGTGGATGGATGTGGTAAGAGGGGATTAGGTTACTCAGTCAGGAGGCAGTGAGAAATCTGAATGAGAAAGCTGAGCCTGGGGACATGGGTAAGAGCTGGTGCCACCAGATGTCACTCCCAGAGTCAGCCAGGACTTGGGAACAGATCTCAAAAGGAGATAGTACTAGATATAACAAAGAGTTTTATTTCCATATAGTGCTGGGGTTGGGTGTGTGTGGAATGCACCCAAGTGTAGAATCTGGGTCCTCACCCTACAGCTACTGCATGGGTCTGAATATGTACAGGAAGTGAGTCTTGCGGGCTGGCTTGGAGTGGGGAGCGCTGTGGATTCTGTCTTCAAGGATGTCCTCGCGAGTACCCTCTCGGAGCCCATCCCGGATGGCCTGCAGACGGTGTCGTTTCTCCATAAGCCAGCGACTACCCTCCTGGATGTCTTGGTGGGACCTCCGCCTTGGCAACTTCATGATCCAGAAGGCCACCCGAGGATGGAGTTCTGGGTGGAAGCTGTCCCTGGCCTTCTGGACAGGCACCACAGCCTCCTCCTCTACCTTGGGCACCTAGGGAACAAGAAATGAGGAAGCCCTGTGTGGTGGTTTGAATAGATGGCCCCCAATATATTCAGTTCTTTGTTGTTTGTAGCTTGCATCTGCTGGCTACCTTGCTGGAGGCAATGTCTCTGGCTGATCTTAAGGTGTGGTGGTGGGTTTCCGATTTCAATCTAAAGATAGCAAAGTGTGCCTAGCTGGAGTTCCTGAAGTGTGCTCTGCCTTTTGACCTTTAGGCTTGTACTTCTCTCTGCTTGGGCCTCTGAAGGCAGACCAGCTTCTTCTGCCATTATGGAACTTCCGTGGATCTGTAAGCTTCAATAAATCCCTTCTTCCATAACTGTGCCTGGTCTGAAAGTTCATCTCAGGGAACCTGAAGCTGTCTGCTACACCCTGACATCCTCCACACAGCACACACAGTGATTGCACTTGTCCCCCTGGGGGTAGTTCAACACACTTCTCAGCTCACAGGGTGTTTTGTGGGGAGGTGTTACAAAAAAAAAGTCTTTTGTGGCTGGGATTGGTGGTTTATGCCTGTAATCCTAGCACTTTGAGGCTAAGGTAGGAGGATCACCTAAATTTGAGGCCAGCCTGGGCTACAGAGTGAGTTCCAAGTCAATCTTGGCAGTGTGTGGGTGGTGCAATACTAGAATTCTTGCCTGCCAAGTTAGCCTGCGGTAGAGTGAGACCGCGCCTCAAAACAACAACAAAAAACCTGCTGTGAAGCCAGGCATGGTAACTCACACCTGTAATCCCAGCCCCTGGGAGGCAGAAACAGAAGGACTCTTAGTGGAGTCAGAACTACATAGCGAGCTCCAGGCTGGTCTGTTACCACCCTGTCTCCAAAACAAACAGCCGAGCAGCAGCACTTGGTAGGTGGAGACAGGCAGATCAAGAGTTCAACCTAAAAAGAAAACCTCTTTGAGATTTACAGAGTGCTTGGGTTTGCAAAAATGGCTCCCGACAGGGTTAAAAGGGTTTTTGTTTTTTTCCCTTAATTTTATGTGTGTGTGTGTGTGTGTGAGAGAGAGAGAGAGAGAGAGAGAAAGGGAGGAAGAGAGGTTCTAGAGTCTCTTGTTGCTACAAATAAATCCAACTTTAAATGGGTGGTTTGGGAATTAGAAGGCTTTGCAAGCAAGTTCCTTTAACTTCTGAGCCATCTCCCCAGCTCAGACTGGAGGAATATTCTGGGCAGGTATAGCAGTGTATTAGAGTTTATTCTGTCTAGCAGGACTACAAAACACATCAGTATTAAATGCTCTCAGGTTTTGAAAGCAGTTTTATATCTGTAAAGCACTTTGGGATTAAAAACTCATCAGTTTACCAAAGAATCATGTGGTCTGGTCTCTGATAAATCATAGATTGAACACGAAGCAGCTCGCAAGGATGGCTAGGCATCAAGAGGGTCATGTCTCATCGCCCTTGCTGCTCAAGGTGGGACAGCTGTTGAGAAGTGTGAAAATTAAAAAACAACAACAAAAAAAAAAACACCACCTTGGGATAGAGAGATGGCTCAGCTGTTAAGGCACTTGCTTGCAAAGCCTAAGGACATGAGTTCAATTCCCAAGTACCTATGTAAAGCCAGATATACAAAGTGACACATGTGTCTGGAGTTTCTTTACAGTGGCCAGAGGCCCTGGTGTGCCCATTCTCTCGGTCTGCCACTTTCTCTCTCTCTCAAATAAATTAAATTAAATTTAAACCTTCCTGAGTTGTGTGTGTGTGTATAGTATGTGTGGTATATATGTGATGTAAATGTGTGTGCAGATGCACATACCCCATGGGCATGTGTGAGGAAGCCAGAGGAAGACATTGGGTGTCTTCCTCTACTGCTCTTTTGCCTTATTTCCTTGAGGTAGGGTCTGTCACTGAACCTGAAGTTTGTCCCCATCCCCTTTAAAATTTCTTGGAGGGGCTGTAGAGATGGCTTAGCAGTTAAGGTTCTTGCCTACAAAGCCTAAGGACCTATGTTCGATTCCCCAGATCCCACATAATCCAGACACACAAGGTGACACAAGTGTGCAAGGTTGCACATGTGCACAAAGTGGTACACGTGTCTGGTGTTTGATTACAGTGGCTGGAGGCCCTGGCACACCAATCCTCTCCCTCTTCCTCTCTCTCTCACTCTCATTCTCACGCGCTCGCATTTAAAAAAAAAAAAAAAAAGGCCAGTCTGTTGGGCTTGCCTCAAAAATTTTTTTTTGTTGGGGGAGCTGAAGAAGCTTAGTGGTTAAGGCACTTGCCTATGAAGCCTGAGGACCCAGGTTTGATTCTCCAGTACCCACATAAGCCAGATGCAGAGGTGACACATGCGTCTGAAGTTCCTTTTCAGTGGTCAGAGGCCCTGACACACCCATTGTCTCTCTCTGTCTGCTTCTCCCCTTCTCCTTCCCTCTCAAATAAGTAAATAAAATATTAACTTAAAAAAAATTTTTTTTTGGTTTTTTGAGGTAGGGTCTCACTCTTGCCCAGACTGACCTGGAATTCACTATGGAGTCTCAGGGTGGCCTCAGACTCATGGCAGTCCTATCTCTGCCTCCCTCCCAAGTGCTGGGATTAAAGGCGTGTGCCACCACGCCCAGCTAAATCTTAACTTTTTTTGAGCAGAAAGAGAAAAAGAAAGGGCAAGGGGTGTTAGAGCCTCTTGCTATGCAAGCAAACTCCAGACGCATACACCACTTTGTGCAGCTGCCTTTTTGTGGGCACTGGGGAATCCAACCTAAAGTCTTTAACCTCTGAGTCATCTCCTCTGTCCCTCTTTTTTTTTTTTTTTTTTTTTTGTTTTTCAAGGTAGGGTTTCACTCTAGCCCAGGCTGACCTGGAATTCACTATGGAGTTTCAGGTGGCCTCGAACTCACGGCGATCTTCCTATCTCTGCCTCCCGAGTGCTGGGATTAAAGGCGTGTGCCACCACACCCGGCTTATGTCCCTTTTTTTTTGTTAGAGAGGATGACCAGCGTGCCCCAAAGATCCTTCTATCTCTACCTCCCTCACCTCTGGGGTTACAGGTGTGGGTGGCAACCTATGCCTTATATTAAAAAAAAATATTTTTATTTATTTATTTGAAACAAAGAAGCTGAGAGAGATAGAGAGGTGGATATAGAGAGAATGGGGGTGCCAGGGCCTCCAGCCAATACAAATGAACTCTAGTTGCATGTGCCACCTTGTGCATCGAGCATACATGAGTCCTGGGGAATCAAACCTAGGTCCTTTGGTTTTGTAGGCAAGCGCCTTAACCACTAAGCCATCTCTCCAGCCCTATGCCATTTCCTTAAATGAGGGTTCTGGGGATTGAACTCATGTCTTTATGCTTGTGTAGCAAGTACTCTTACCTGTTTTCAATTTTTCTTTCTTTCTTTCTTTCTTTCTTTTTTTTTTTGAGGTAGGGTTGCACTTTAGCTCAGGCTGACCTGAAATTCACTCTGTAGTCTCAGGGTGGTCTTGAACTCATGGCAATCCTCCTACCTCTGCCTCCTGAGTATTGGGATTAAAGGTGTGCACCACCATGCCTGGCTTTCTTTTATGGTTTTTCAAGGTAGGATCTCACTCTTAACCTAGGCTGCCCTGGAACTCACTCTGAAGTCCCAAGCTGGCCTTGAATTCACAGTGATCATTTTACCTCCGCCTCCCTATGCTGGGACTAAAGGCTTGTGCCACCATGCCCCGCTGGTTTTAAAATTTGAGACAGGGGCTGGAGAGATGTTTTAGCGGTTAAGGGGCTTGTCTGGGGAGCCTAAAGACCCAGGTTTGATTCCCCAGGACCCATGTAAGCCAGATGCACAAGGGGGCGCATGCGTCTGGAGATTGCAGTGGCTGGAGCCCCTACCACCTATTCTCTCTTGCTCTCTCTCTCTCTCCTCCTCCACTCTCTCCCCCCCACCCTGTCTCAAATAAAAATAAAATTAAAAAAAAAAATTGAGACACGCTCTCACTCTGTAGCCCGGAATTTAAGACAATTCTCCTCAGTCTCCCAAAGTACTGGGATTACAAGTATGGTACAGCACAGGGGACATGCAGTTGGTGGCCTCTCCCCAGCTCTTCCAAAGAAGTGTTTGTTTCATAAATTATTTTTGTGGTTGCTGATTTTGAGATAGAGTCTCGTGTAGCCCAGGCTGGCCTTGAATTCCCCATGAGGACAAGAATGATCTTGAACTCCTGATCCTTCTGCTTCCACTTCTTTTTTTTTTTTATTTTTTGTTTATTTTTATTTATTTGAGAGTGACAGACAGAGAGAGAAAAAGGCAAAGAAAGAGAGAATTGGCACACCAGGGCTTCCAGCCACCGCAAACAAGTTCCAGACATGTGGGCCCCCTTGTGCATCTGGCTAACGTGGTTCCTGAAGAATTGAGCCTCGAACGGGGGTCCTTAGGCTTCACAGGCAAGCACTTAAGTGCTAAGCCATCTCTCCAGTCCTATCTCCACTTCTTGAAGTGTTGGGATGATAGGTACTAGTCACTATACCTGTCTCTCTTCCCCAAACTATTATTATTTTTTCTTTTTCTTTTTCTTTTTCTTTTTTTTTTTTTTTTTTTGAGGTAGGAGCTCACTCTAGCTCAGGCAGACCTGAAATTCACTATGTAGTCTCAGAGTGGCCTCAAACTCATGGCAATCCTCCTACCTCAGCCTCCCAAGTACTGGGATTAAAGGCATGTGCCACTATGCCCAGCTTTCCAAACCATTTTTTTCAAAGGCATGCTTCTATATTTATATTTACATTTATTAATTTGATAGCAAAAGAGGGAGAGAGAGAATGGACACACCAGGGCCTCCAGCCACTGCAAATGAACTCCAGACGCGTGCGCCCCCTTGTGCATCTGGCTAAGAGTGGGTCCTGGGGAATCGAACCTGGGTCATTTGGCTTTGCAAGCATATGGCTTAACCACTAAGCTATCCCTCCAGCCCTCTCCAAATTATTTTGAAATCCAAATCTTAGTTGGGCCTAAAGATACTTGAGAGGATGAGATAGGAGCATAAAACCTTCAGGGTTATGGGACTGGAGAGATGGTTCAGTGCTTAAGGTGCTTGACTGCAAAGCCTGATAATCTGGGTTTGATTCTCCAGTACCCATGTAAAACCAGATGCAGGGCTGGAGGGATGGCTTAGCAGTTGAGTTGTTTGCCTGTGAAGCCAAAAGACCCGGGTTCAATTCCACAGGACCCGCATAAACCAGATGCACAAGATGGTGCATGCATCTGGAGTTCACATGCAGCTCTCTCTCTCTTAAATAAATAAGTTTTTTTTTTCAAGGTAGGGTCTCACTCTGGCTCAGGCTGACCTGGAATTCACTATGTAGTCTAAGGGTGGCCTCGAACTCTCAGCGACCCTCCTACCTCTGCCTCCTGAGTGCTGGGATTAAAGGCATGCGCCATCACACCCGGCATAAATAAAAATTTTTTAAAAAACCAGGTGTGGTGGGACATGCCTTTAATCCCAGCACCCAGGAGGCAGGGGTAAGAGGATTGCTGTGAGTACAAGGTCACCCTGAGACTACATAGTGAATTCCAGGTCAGTCTAGGCTAAAGTTAGACCCTACCTTAAAAAGAGGGCTGGAGAAATGCCTGTGAAGCCTAAGGACCCAGTTCGAGGCTCAATTCCTCAAGACCCATGTTAGTCAGATGCACAAGGGGGCGCACGTGTCTGGAGTTCATTTGCAGTGGCTAGAGGCCTTGGTGTGTCGATTCTCTCTCTCTCTCTCTCTCTCTCTCTCTCTCTCTCGCACCCTCTTTCTCTGTTGTTCTCAAGTAAATAAATAAATAAATAACAAAAAATATTTTTGAAAAACCCCAAAACAACCAAAACAAAGCAAAAAGGCACCAGATGCACAAAGTGGCACATGCATCTAGAGTTTGCAGTGACTGGAGGCCTTGGTGTGCCCGTTCTCTCTGTCTCTATTCTATCTCTCTCTGCACGCAAACAAATATTTTAAAAATAATAATAATATGGGCTGGAGGAATGGCTTAGCAGTTAAGGCACTTGCCTGCAAAGCCAAAGGACCCAGGTTTGATTCCCCAGGACTCATGTTAGCCAGATGCACAAGGGGGCACACACATCTGGAGTTTGTTTGTAGTGGCTGGTGGCCCTGGCACACCCATTCTTTCTGTCTCTCTCTCTCTCCCTCCCTCTTTCTCTGTTAAATACATAAATAAATAAAAAATTAAACAAAAAAATAGTAATTAGAACTGGAGAGATGGCTTAGCAGTTAAGGCACCTCCCTATGAAGCCTAAGGACTCATGTTCGACTCTCCAGGTTCCATGTAAGCCAGATGCACAGTGATGCACATAAAGCTGCCCATACACACAAGGGGGTGCACGCCCCTGAAGTTTGATTGCAGTAGCTGGAGGCCCTGGTGTGCCCATTCTCTCTCACATTGTCTCTGTCACTCTCTGCCTCTCACATTTTATTTATTTTTATTTACTTATTTGAAAGTGACAAAGAGGGAGAGAGAGAGAGAGAGAGAGAGAGAGAGAGAGAGAGAGAGAGAGAGAGAGGGAGAGAATGGGCATGCCAGGGCCTTCAGCTATTGCAAATGAACTCCAGACGCATGCACCCCCTTCTGTATCTGGCTAATGTGGGTCCTGGGGAATCAAGCCTTGAACCGGGGTCCTTACGCTTCACAGGCAAGCACTTAATGGCTAAGCCATCTCTCCAGCCCTCATTCTCACATTAAAAAAAAAAAAAAAAAGCAGTCTTAGCCAGGTGTGGTGGTATATGCCTTTAATCCCAGGCAGAATTAGGAGGATCACATGAGTTCAAGGCCACCCTGAGACTACATAGTGAATTCCAGGACAGCCTGGGCTAGAGTGAGACCCTACCTTAAAAAAAAAAAAATAAAAAAGGCAGTCAGTTAGGCTTCCCTCATAAAAAAAATAATAAATAAAAATTAGCCAGGTGTTGTGGTGCATGCCTTTAGTCCCAGCACTTAGAAGGCTGAGGAAGGGGATTGATGTGAGTTCAAGGCCAGCCTGAGACTATATAATGAATTCCAGGTCAGCCTGAGAATCTATAGCTAGAGTGAGACCCTGTCAAAAAATAATAATAATTAAATAATTAAACGGGCTGGGGATATAGCTCAGGCAGAGTGCTTGCCTACCTTTGAGAGGCTCTGAATTCCATTCCCAGCACCATAATTTTTTTTGTCAGTCAGGATGAGTTCTTTAGTTGGGCCCTTGTCTAATGGACTGGTGTCCTTAAGCAAGGAGGAAATTTGGACATAGGGATGCATGGAGAGGACCTCGATAAACAATGGGCTGTGGCGTCCACAAGCTGAATAGGGCCAGGCATGGAGACCAAGTCACTGAAGTGATGGGAAGGAAAGGATGGGTCCTCCTTCAGCCTTGAGGAAGAACCATTACAGCTCGGCATCTTGAGCACCTACCCTCCACATCTCTGTCCTTGGAGCTGCCCTGCTCCATGGTCATGGTTGCCCTGGCAAGGTACCACAGTGATGGTAGTCCCTCAAATCCCTTGCATATAAAATAGTACGCAGGGGCTGGAGAGATGGCTTAGCGGTTAAGTGCTTGCCTGTGAAGCCTAAGGACCCCGGTTCGAGGCTCGGTTCCCCAGAACCCACGTTAGCCAGATGCACAAGGGGGCGCACGCGTCTGGAGTTCATTTGCAGAGGCTGGAAGCCCTGGCATGCCCATTCTCTCTCTCTCCCTCTGTCTTTCTCTCTGTGTCTGTCGCTCTCAAATAAATAAATAAATAAATTAATTAATAAACAATTTAAAATAGTACTCAGATAGGGAGAGAGGGTCTGCTAGTCCCAGAAAATTTTGCTGAAGTATTGTGATGTGAGTGAGATATTGTCATATGTTTTGGAAATAAAAACAAATCAGATCTTGCAATATGATAACAAGGGATGCCAGTTTCTATCCTGCGGTAGAGGGAGGCCCACATCTCACAGAGCACAGTTCACTCCCACTCCTGACAAATGATGGGCTTACATGCCAAAGGGAGGGGACAGGTCAAAGGTGAGACACTCTTGTCTATGGAAAGGTGGGTACGGGAATAACTACTGTACTATTGATCTTGTTGTGTTTCTTGAGGGAGGGTCTCACTCTAGCCCTGGCCAGCCTGGGACTCATGTTTGTCCTCCTACCTCCTCCTACCTCCTACCTTTTCTTCCTTTGTTTTTTTAAGATTTATTTTTATTTATTTATTAGAGACAGAGAGGGAGAGAGAGTTGAGAATGGGCACACCAGCGCCTCTAGCCACTGCAAATAAACTCCAAATGTATGTGCCACTATGTGCATCTGACTTATGTGGGACCTGGAAAATTGAACCTGGGTCCTTAGGCTTTGCAGGCATGTGCCTTAAGTGCTAAGCCATCCCTCCAGCCCCCTTGATGCTTTTCGTGGGTTGGGGGCAGAGGGCTTACCAAGCAACCATGAGGTTCTTGAGTTCAGTCCCAAGCACTCATGTAAAGAAAGTTGGTCATGGCCACATGAGCCAGTAACCCAAGTTCTGAGGGGAGCAGAGACAGGAGAATCCCTGGGGTTCACTGGTCAGCCAGTATGACCAAAAAGATGTTCTCCTCTGATGTTCTCCTCTGGCCTCTTCCCCACGTGCAATGGAACATACACTTCTGCCCCCCCCCCCCCCCGGCAAATGAATTATTGGGAATGTGTTCTGGGACTGTGAATTTCACTTCTGAGTTGGCCTGTCCCCTTTCTATTGTTAATTTTATTAGTCAGGGTCTTACACTGAAGTCCAGGCAGTCCTTGGAACTCATTATGTATGTAACCCAGGCTGGTCTCAAACTTGTGGGAATCCTCCTGCTGCTGCCTCCCAACTGCTGGGATTATTGACTAGTATTTCATCATCACACTCAGTGGCTGTCTCTTTTGTCACATGTCAAAACTGAGCCCTATGATGGAGAATAAGAGCTTCAAAGGGGAAAGTGAGATAGTTTTTATAATCATGGAAGTTGTTAATAAAAATTTGAAAAAAAAATTGGAAAGAAAAAAAACTGAGCCCTAGAAAGAGAATAATCTATACAGAGTGGAAAATTGGTCTCCTCTTTTTCTTTCCTTTTAAACGAAAATAAATAAATAAACAAATAAATAAATAATAAAGAAAAAAAGCAAGGAAGGAAGGGGAAGAGCACTGGGGAGAGGGTTCAGTGGTAAAGTGCTTTCCTCCCAAGCATCAAGTCCTGAGCTTGGATCTCCAGCACCCATCAGACAAGAATCCCACAACTGGAAAGTGGGAGACGAGAGAATCCCTGGGGTTTCCTGGCTATCCAGACTAGCCAAATTGGTCAGCACTAGGTTTAGTGAGAGACCCTGTTTAAAAAAAAAAAAAAAAAAAAAAAGCAGAGTAAAAGCCAGGCAGGGTGGTGCACACCTTTAAGCCCAGCACTCAGGAGGCAGAGGTAGGAGGATCGCCATAAGTTCAAGGCTACCCTGAGACTACATAGTGAATTCCAGGTCAGCCTGAGCTAGAGTGAGACCCTGCCTTGAAAAACCAAAAACCAAAAACCAAAGCAAACAACAGAAAAAACTCAACTCAGTATGGTGGCTCACGCCTTGAGAGCACTTGAGAGGCTGTGGTAGAAGGATCGCTGTGAGTTTGAGGCCAGCCTGGACTACAGAGTGAGTTCCAG